>NW_022985028.1:600000-766443 GCF_010015815.1 Dothidotthia symphoricarpi CBS 119687
TCGCTCGCGTCCGATGCTTCTGCTTCTATTCCAGATGCCTTGTCCGTAACTGGTTCCTCGTCATCCTCCTTCTCCCCTTGCGGTTGAGCATCCGCCTCATCGTCGCTTGTACTCTGCTTTTCCGGCTCGTCATCAACAGACACCGGCTCTTCTGCGAGTTCGGCGTCTGTGTCCGCCTCGTCTGATTCTATAGTTTCAAAATCATCGGGCAAGGACTCGAAGATCTGAGTGACCGGTCGTGACTGTGCTTTTGGCTGCTCCTCCTCTTCCTCTGCTTCTTCCACGACGGTTGTGACGGACATGGCGCCTACAGACGGTGAGTGGCGGTGTCTTTTCGTTGTGCCTGCAGTGGACAGGGAGTTGTCCTCGATAACGGTGACGTTGTCCAAATCCTGTGGCCCGGGCTCGGATGGCTCGCGCTTTAGAATCAGAGGTGGAGCAGATCTCGACTCAAGAGGATGCTCAATCCCCTCTGCCTCTGCTGGAACGGTGTAGTTGTCATCAGGAATCAGACCGTAGAAGTCGCAGACCGTCTTGTAGAAAATGTATAGCCCTGTGCGCCCCTCGACTTTCCAGAACATGTCGCGGTGCTGAAACCAAGCATGTGCAAATATCCGGTAGACGCGTCGGAAGATGTTGGTCAGCTGTCGCGTCTGGGAGTGCTGGGTAGACTGATCGGTGCCGAGAGCGAGTCTTGACGGGAAATGCTTTGGTGATGTGAGCGTGTTGGCAGCCCAGTCCAGCGTGTGGCAGCAGTAGTCGATGGCGCAACATGACTTTGGGGGATCATGAACTGCGCACAAGTACTGCCATTCCGAGGCACGCATCTCAGGGCAGGTGAGCGAGGAGCATGGCGTGCTGTCGGAGAAGAGGGCAACGATGATAGAGTTGACCTTCTGGATGAGGAAGCGGCACAGCTCGTACAGCCACAGCGTCCTGTCTACATTATCGGGTGGGTGTGCCAGCTTCAGTGCCATGTCTTTGTCCACGGGTATCATGCCATTCGACCCGATGGGGTGTGTGAGAAAGTTGTGCAGTGCTTTGAGGTGTTCGGTGAGCTGGAATGCCGAGTCGATCTACACCGTCGTCAGCATCCATGCATCCTATTGTGTTTGATCTGCCACCCACCTCTGTTAGCTCCACAAGCGGAGGCCCCTCTGCCATGTCTTCCGCCCTCGTGCCCGGCCGTATCCTCCTTGCGGCGCCATGATCGAGGTTGCTGAACAGCTTCTGCTGCTCCGATGAGACGGCCGGTGACAGCTGGTCCTCGGCGATTGGCGGGGGGCTGGGCAGTCGGGGCGAAGCTGGAGTCGCCATCACTTGGGCAGCACAGGGAAGATGGAAGCGTGCTCGTGGAGGGGCCGGTTGGTGTTTGCGTCGTCGTGATCCACCATCAGGTCCCAAACATCGTGGCTTCCCATGCAGGGCGGGACAGGGGTGGGCGTCTCCCTTAGCCCCACATTGCCATGCTAGTGCGGGACACACATCCATCTGGATATCTCGAATAGACTTTAGTCTTGCAACTTCACAATCAACCTTTTTCAAGCTTGTCCGCAGGTGAGTAGTTTTTGTTTCTCTCTTTGAGTACCTTCTATCTTGTGATTTTCTGTCCATCCTGCACTTGGTCATACTCTCTGCACAGCAGATGGGGATTTCGAGTCATTGTATTTTTACAAGTTGAGCATTTCCTATTCCAGCATGAGCCTCATAAAGACCCCACTCCCTCAATTTGACATATCGAAACTTCACAAGTCTTTCGGGAGGGAGTATATATGGCTCTGGTGTGCCCACAGCGTATGTGATATTAGGTCACAAGCTTGCAAAATCTTCAAGTAGCACTAGACTACATCATACTGCTCATCTTTCGACTTTCTCACCCTGCTGCCTTTCCATCTCATTTTCTTTGAAAGTCCCTGTCTAATCAACGTCCAGATCATACACCCCGTTTAAGCATAAAAGTCTATCCACAGGACTCTCTTTGTACAACAAGCATATCAGAAGAACCAACATGGACACCGATGCCTCAGACGACGAGGTCCCAACCCTCGTGCAGCCAGACACCACCCCCCAACTTGCAACCAACCAAGACGAAGAGATCCCAGACCTAGTATCTACCTCCGACGACGCTCCCGCCGCCAAAGTGCCAATCACCATCATAACAGGGTACCTCGGCGCCGGAAAAACCACTCTCTTGAACTACATCCTGACCGAACAGCACGGCAAGAAAATCGCCGTAATCCTCAACGAATTCGGCGACTGTCAGAACCTTCCCCCCTCCCACACCAACACCAACCAACTAACACCCCCCAGCAATCGACATCGAAAAGCAACTCACCGTCTCAGCCCCAACCTCCACCTCCGCAGAACCAGTCTCCTTCGTGCCCCTCGCAAACGGCTGCATCTGCTGCTCGGTGAAAGACGTCGGCGTGGCCGCGATCGAAAACCTCATGGAGCAACAAGGCGGCTTCGACTACATCCTGCTCGAAACAACCGGGCTCGCGGACCCAGGGAACATCGCGCCTATCTTCTGGCTCGACGACGGGCTAGGCAGTTCCATCTTCCTCGACGGCATCGTCACGCTCGTCGACGCGATGAACGTGCTCAAGAGCCTGGACGAGGGCTTCGGTGACGAGAACCGCAAAGACGGCAGTGAGGAGGATGGGCATGCACATGGCCCCCTCCTCACAACAGCACACCTGCAAATCAGCCACGCGGACGTCATCCTAATCAACAAGACGGATCTCGTTTCCCCCGCCCACCTCGCCGATGTAGTCGCGCGAATCCGGGCCATAAACGGGCTGGCGCGCATAGAAACGACGACGAAGGCGCAGGTCCCGCAATTAGAGGGCTTTTTGCTGGATATCCACGCCTACGACGCCGTGACAGATGCAGATCTGCAGTTTGCGGCAAAGGGGCATAGTCATCTCGATGCTGTACGCCCCCCTTTCTTTCCACCACCCCTCTCCATTGTCTAACAAAACTGAACAAAACAGAGCATATCAACATCCACACTCCTCTTCCCCGCCCTCTCGCCCCCGCAAATCCAGCGCTTCGACATCTTCCTGCGCACCATCTTGTGGGACGAAACGCTCCCTTGCGGTACGCCGCACGAGCCGTTTGAAATCCACAGGCTTAAGGGCCGCGTGCCCGTGCAGGGGGGGAAGGTGCTGCTGCTGCAGGGCGTGCGCAATGTGTATGATGTTAATGAGGTGGAGGTGGAGGGGTCTGGGGGGGCGCAGGAGGCCAAGTTGGTGTTGATTGGGAGGGGGGTTGGGCAGGAGGGGTTTCGGGGGAGTTTGGTGGCGTGTTTGGAGGGGGTGGGGGAGTAGGTTGGGGGTGTGCTTGGTCGTCGGGATGGGGGGAGGTGGATGGGTGGGTCTGTGGCGCTGTGTTACTCGTCGATTGAAAAGGTGTATAGAAGAGAGGGTGTTGGGAAGTATATGTAAAAAGTTCAAGTCATAGTCATCATTTCACGCATAAGTAAATCCAGTCCGATAGAGTCAAGCAAGAACAAAGGCCACACACATCACCAAAAGCCCTCAAATTCAGAGCTCAAAAAAATCTTTCATAACGTCATATCCATCAACAGCCTTATATCCGCGCACAAAAAAGCTACGATACGCTCACCAACCTATAAAAAACACAAGAAAACGCCAACGCGAAACAATACTTTTGCCCTCCCCACATCTACATCTACACGTCCATCTACCACTCCAACGGCTCCCCAATAACCTCCCCACGATTCGTCTTAGGAACAGGCTTAGCCTCAATCTTAACCGGGCCCTTCCCATGCCTAGCCAAATACCCACTGCCATCAAGCCACGGCCACACACTAGTGCGTTTCTTCTCATGCGTCTCGATCTTATCCACACTACTCATCGTGAGGCCGATATCATCCAGCCCATTAACAAGGCAATGTTTCCTAAACTGCTCGACGTCGAATTTGGCCAATTCGCTCCCCTCAGCATCGCGCACAACCTGGTTAACGAGATCGACTTCGATTTCCTTGCCGGCCTTTGCCTCTGCGGCGATGCGCTGCAGGGCCGCCGTGTCGGTGATTTGGATGGGCAGCATGCCGTTTTTGAACGTGTTGTTGAAGAAGATGTCGCCGAAGCTGGGCGCGATGATGCACTTGATGCCGAAGTCTAGGAGTGCCCAGGGTGCGTGTTCACGGCTGCTTCCGCAGCCGAAGTTCGGCCCTGTGCAGATCAGTGTCTTGGATTGTCTCCATGGCTCCTTGTTGAGGACGAAATCGGGGTTCTCGTCGTTGGATCCGGCTTCGTAGCGCCATGCGTGGAAGAGCGCGGAGCCGAGACCGGAGCGCTTGATGGTCTTGAGGAACTGCTTGGGGATGATGGCGTCGGTGTCGATGTTGGCAATGTCCATGGGTGCTGCGTAGCCACGGAGGGTTTCGAATTTTGGCATGCCAGCTGTGGCGCCGGCGGTGTTGGTGGACGAGGGGTGAGATTGCGAGTCGGCAGGGAGATCCATGATGCTCTCTAGTTCGTCGTCGCCGTCAACATCTTGGACATGTGCGTCGAGCTCGATCTTGGGCGAGCCCTTTGCGGAGGCGTGTGTTGGAGGAGCGAGCTTTCGTACGTCGGCCAGGTTTCCTACGATGGCGGCGGCGGCGGCCATGACGGGGGACATGAGATGTGTTCGTCCACCGGCACCCTGTCGTCCCTCGAAGTTTCGGTTCGATGTCGACGCGCAGCGCTCGCCAGGGGACAGAATGTCGGGGTTCATGCCCAAGCACATGGAGCAGCCAGCCTCTCTCCACTCAAAGCCAGCGTCGGAGAAGATCTTGTTGAGACCCTCGGCCTCAGCCTGTCGCTTGACGAGACCAGACCCAGGAACGATCATGGCGCGCTTGATGTTGGAGGCAATCTTCTTGCCCTCGACGACGCGTGCGGCAGCCCGCAAGTCCTCGATACGGGCGTTTGTGCAGGAGCCGATGAAGACCTTGTCGACCTGGACCTCCTGCATAGGCGTGCCGGCAGTCAGGCCCATGTACTTGAGGGCGCGCTCGCAGGCCTGCTTCTTGACCTCATCCTCAAAGTCGTCGGGCCCGGGCACCACGCCGGTGATGGGAACGACGTCCTGCGGCGACGTGCCCCACGAGACGGTCGGCGCAATGTCCTTGGCGTCGATGTTGACCTCAATGTCGTACTTGGCGCCGTCGTCGGAGCGCAGGCCCAGCCAGTAGTTGCAGGCCTTCTTCCACTCGGGGCTGTCGACCTTGGGGGCGAGCGGGCGGCCCTTGAGGTAGTCGATGGTGATCTGGTCCGGGGCGACCATGCCCGCGCGCGCACCGCCCTCGATGGACATGTTGCAGATGGACATGCGCGCCTCCATGCTCAGCTCACGGATGGCCGAGCCGCAGAACTCAATGACGGCGCCGGTACCGCCCGCAGTGCCGATGATGCCAATGACGTGCAGGATGATGTCCTTGCTGCTGACGCCCGCAGCCAGGGCGCCGTTGACCTGCACCCTCATGTTCTTGCTCCGCCGTGTGATGAGCGTCTGCGTGGCCAGCACGTGCTCGACCTCGCTCGTGCCGATGCCAAAGGCCAGGGCGCCGAACGCGCCATGGGTCGACGTGTGGCTGTCGCCGCAGACGACGGTGGTGCCGGGCAGCGTGAAGCCCTGCTCGGGGCCGATGATGTGCACAATGCCCTGTCGCTTGTCGTCGAGGCCAAAGTATGTGAGGTCAAAGGCCTTGACGTTGTCCTCGAGCGTCATGCATTGTGTGCGCGAGTCGGCCTCGTCGATGAACTTTTCCGTCGTGGTGAGGTTCTTGCGCGATGCTGTGGGGATGTTCTGGCACGTGTCAGACGTCTGCGGGAGGCCATGTGTTGCTGCTGCTACTGCCTATACGTACGTGGTCGACTGTCGCGAGGGTGCAGTCGGGTCTCCGCACTTTTCGGCCCGCGTTTCGGAGTCCCTCGAATGCTTGCTGTGTTGTGTGTGAGTCTCATGTCCTGTGTCGTGTGATTGTGATGTTTGCCATACCGGTGATGTCACCTCGTGTACAAGATGTCTGTCTGCGCCGCCGTCAGCAAGAAACATAGAAAAACCACTACGACAAACACACCGATATACAGCAGAACTGTGCCATCCTCCTTCTCCTCGACAATGTGGTCCTCGAAGACCTTGTCATACAGCGTCTGCGGCGACTTCACAGCAGACGGCATGGTGGATGGATGGATATGTGTGTATTGAAGGTGTTTGAGTGGTGCAAAAGCTTCAATTGGGGAATAAAACTCAAGTCAAAAGAGCAAGAGGAGAAGAAATGTGGGAGACGTTAACCTGGGCCGGCCGTGGCTTAAATGAAGCGCTGGTGGCACTCATGTCTCCCAAGGCAAGACGAACAAAAAGCTACCATGCCGATGTTCGGAGTCGAGGGGCGCACCGAGAGCCGATCGAATCAATGCGCCGCTGATGACGGCCTCGTCCGGTTCTGGGCGGCGTACGAGTCCATCTGGCAGACGGCAATAACTAGTCATGTTCGGCTTTGTGCTCCATGCAAGGCCTGTTCAGCGTTTTGCCGTCTGAACAGGTGCTGCATGTGGCACTCTCGCCGCTGCCCATGACGACGCTCACGTGCTGACGACTGCCCCGCAGTAGCTTGCAAGTCTGCCCCGCCTTGCCATGCAGAGTCAGCGAGTCTGGCAGTTGGGCGATTCGCTGTTCGATGAACGGGTGGCTGACTGATCTGGACGTCTAGGCCGATCTCGTTATATCGAATCAATCCAGTATGGAGGTATACATTGTATTGTACAGACGATAGAACAGGCCAACAAATAATCCGCCACAAATGCAATACAACGCCATCCAATGCTCTACAAAACACAATCGCCCTCTACCAGTTATCTGCCGTGAAGATGAGCAACGCCATGCGATGCCTCACAAACAAACCTAAACTCCCAACTGCAAACTGAAAAACCAACAACCCCATCGCCAAACGATCCTCCCGCATGGGCCCAAACCACACCAACCACAAATTGATCAATGTGAAATTAGACGACGACACGACCTGCCCTTTGTCGTCAATCTCAACATCCAGCAGCCGAAGCCGGTGCAGTACCTTCAGACTCTCCGCTATCGGTCTCCGCAATGGCTTCTGAAACTCGACGCGCGAGGGCTCCAGCAGCCCTGTCCGTGCATTAAAGTGCGGGAGCCGATGTCGGGGGCAGGGAATAAGATGGAATAGTTGAGGTGCCGAGTACGCAAAGTTGAATCCTTGAGGAAGGAGGAGGAGGATTAGCGTCTTGCTAAAGTGTCCCAGAATGGCGACAACGGCAAACACCATGCCGGCAAAGTAGCAGTACGTGTCGCCTACAAACACCTTGGCAGGGTACCAGTTGTGCATCAACAGAGCTAGTGATACACCGATGAACGGGAGGAGGAGGTACAAGGAAAATAGATGCGAGTCAGTTGCTGGATGCGGGTAGGCTGTGAATGGTGAGAGGTAGAGAACGTCGTTGAGGGCAATCAAGACAGCTATCACTAGCGATTGGGCGACTTCGATGCCGTTGATGCCTGCGAGAATGTTGATGCTGTTGGAGGAGAAGATGGACATGAGTGCCATGTAAATGTAGTAGAACCAGCCTTGACGTTGGTTAGCCACATCCATCATCACTACACGAGTCTACACATACCAAGTTCAAAGAGCTCACCCAGGTAGGGTCTCAGAGGTACTGGAACGACCATCTGAGTGACGCCAAAGTCCACAAAGTACACAACGAGCATCGGAATAGCAGCAATGGCCGGGATCAGCACCTTGTGCCGCCATCTGATGTCGAACAGATCGTCGCCTATACCCAGCAAGACGATGCTCTGAAGAGAGAGAATGGCTGAAAGATACGACGCGAGTTTGTTGTGAGGAAATCTGTGGAGCAGTCTGCCTGTTTCCACCTCTTCCAGTTCTATAATGACATCTCGGTTTCCTCCGCCCGATGTTGCTACGACGATATCTTTGTAGAACGGCCAAGGAACGAACACATACAGGATGAATAGATAGACCACCGCGCACACTGCACCCATGGTCTCTGGACTGTGCACGTGAGCTTTACTAGGCTGACAAACCGGAGCTACCGCACTTACATCTCGGTCTGCTTGAGCTTGCACAGATCCCTCCCCTTGAACCCACGTCTTATAAAAGCATTTCCAAGCCATCGTATCAAGGCATAGCTGGTTGCAAATGCCAATCCACTAAAGGCTATGGACGCAATGAGTGGTTCGCCTTCGCCTTGAAGCGTGTTTGCCAAAATCCCCACACATGCTAGCGACAAAGAGAGCAGTGAATACGTCTCGGTTGATGTCAACGCAGTCGACATGACTTCCAAGATGACGTGTCGATGGTTCGACAATGGTGTTGGTGAAAGGCGTGACCGCCTTGCAGTTGCTCCGGCAGCAATGTACGCAATGACGCAAGCGCTCAAAGGTGAAACTGAAGAACAAAGTATTTGAAATTTGAGTCGGACTTTTATATCTGTCTTCGCCAATGCACGCGGCGCTGCAACGCGTACACAAAGTTTAGTGTATGAAACCGGGCAAGCGCCCCACGAATACGGAAGGAACAACAACGATTGAGGAAAGAACGACGAGCGGCAATTTGCGCGTGTTTGTGGACACCGTCAATTTCGAGTGGTGGTGTTGAAAGGTGTTCGTAAGCCCTGTCGGCCGACATTCTTCTCTCTACTAATCCAAAACGAGAGCAGCGCAGCCGTCGCATGCATTTCGGGGGGCAGACACCATGGCTCTTAATCAACACGTTCAACTAGACAGCATCCAGCTTGACCTCGATGCCGTAACGCGCCGCCTCGTGCGCCCGGGCTTCCTTTCCACTCTCAGTCCATCACGTCTGCCCTCGCAGGCCGCAAGCGATTCTTCACTCAGCCCCACCCGTGACGAAGCACGGTTGCACGCTGCTGGGAACCCGTCCCACCATCGTCAATCCCAGCTCAGCTTCGCGGTCACGTTTGAGGATGCACTCGAACACGCGGACCTCGTATCCCCGCTGATTCAGGAGCCTTGTGCCGACGGCAGCGCGCCCAGCGTTGACGAGCGCATCGCTGAGTACCTGGAATTACGCTTTTTGGACGTGCATCACGCGTATGCGAAGATGGCGGCCGAACGCAGCTTTCAGCCCTTCTCCCATGGCCATCAGGATCTCGTGCTTGCCGTGGATTTCAACTACTTCGGTACCCGCATGGTGACGGCGAGCTCGGATCACCGCATCAAAGTCTGGGACAAAAAAGATGATGTCTGGACGCTAGTCGAGAGCTGGAAGGCGCATGATGCTGAGATTGTGGATGTAAGTACTCTACTACACTGCATATTATATAATCTTCAGCCGCGAGCCGTGATCTGCGCGATTGCATGCAGATTTGCCACCCTCGTTCTTACTAACTCATGTCAGGTGAAGTGGAATGGTCCCTTCATGGGCGAAGTCATCGGCAGCATTGGTGAAGATGGTCGCTGCAAGCTCTGGCAAGAGGATGCCACAGCAGTTCCCATGTCTGGCAGCCGGTTTCAATTGATCACGAATCTTGCGTCGCAGACTCATGCGCCCTTCATGTCTTTGGACTTCAAGAACATCATGCAGGAGACGTGGCTTGCTCTTATCACGCGCGATGGCCTTTTGACTGTCTTAGAACCCCAGGACCAGAGCAGTCTCAACGAATGGACCCCAATAGCAGAGCGCTGGGTTTCTGGTGACGACCCCCCTCAACGCCAGGACGAAGTAGGCTTCAAGGTTGTGTTCCACAAAGAGAAGTTGCCATGCTGGACAGCCATCATGGCGGGTCTTGACCGTAAATCTCTCTCGCTCGCCGTAGCAGCCATGAAAGACGTCCTCGTCTTCCGCACCGACAAAGCCAAGCGATTCTTCCAAGTCGCAAAGCTAGAAGGCGCTCGACAAATCATCCGGGACCTGGCCTGGGCAAATGGTTCCATGCGCGGCTACGACATCCTCGCAACCGCCAGCAAAGACGGCGCCATCCGCATCTACGAACTCTCCACACCCGACCCGGAAAAGGGCGCGGCAGCATCCTCATCCAAAGCCAACGAATCCGTCGCCTCCCCTCGTCCAGGACCGCAGAAGAACGCCCCCTCTGGAATAGGCGCCGGGTTAGCTGGAGCGTCGCGGGCCCCCGACATCGCGATTGAGAACGAGCAGAACCCAGGACGCATCGTGCAGCGAGCCAGGCTTACCGACACGCTCACAGACCATCACGGAGCAGTGTGGCGCGTCACATTCTCACAGATGGGCAAGTCACTCACAACTCACTCAAGTATAATACAATACTAACAAACCCGCACAGGCGATCTCCTCGTCTCCACAGGCGACGACGCATCTATCCGCACCTGGAAGAAAGCCGTCAACGGCCGATGGACAGAGTACGCCGAAATCGAATCTGGACTCGATTAACCAGCGCAGATAACTGGCATGAGATATGCAGACTACAGGCGTTTGGATAGATAGAATTTATGGCACGGACTCTTTTACGACGGTCTCGGTTATGTATGTTTGTATCGCTGACTTTGCACCGGGCGTCGGAGGCGCTCTGTCTGGGAGATATGAGGCGTTTGTATCTCGTGGTAAATGCGAGTCTATAGAAATAAAGATCGATTGGTTTCAACCCATTGTCTTCTTGTTCCAGTCCTCAGAAGGTTTATATGTGTGTGCTACTGTGAGGCAAGCTGTACAGAGTCGTCTTTCTTCCGCTGGCTCTATCACGGATTCTGATGGCTGCGACGTGTTAAGATTATGTGCTCAGCATGATAGAATGGGTAATGCCGAGCAAGTTTTCCAATGTATTATCCTGTTCAAAGTACGAAATTGGTAAGGCTCCATGTTCGTTGGCGGTCGGACGTGGTTCCAAGTCTATACTGGCATACAGGTGGGGCAAGAATCCTTGGTAGCGGGGTTGATAGAGCTTGTGATGCAAGGAGACTCCACTCTGGTATACAGAGTCATGATCTAGAAGTGTTCAACATCATTTTAATTCTTTCAATGTGAAGATTGCATTGAAACATCTACAATGTAGATTATAGAATTTCCTGGTCTCTCATCAAACACAAGGCCCTATGGCGCAATGGTAGCGCGTCAGATTCCAGACCTGAAGGTTAGCCGTTCGAGTCGGCTTGGGGTCATTTGTTTTTGCCCTTGAGCGTGATGGGAACTGTCTTTTTGCCGGGCAGTGTGTTGGTTTCTGGCAAGGGGCATGACTCGTGCTGTTGCTTCACGCACCTCACGATGACTTGTTGTGATTGATCTTTTTTACCTAGTTGAATGCTAACCGAATGACCCGAACACGACTGCTGTCTTAGACGCGTTGTCTTCTTGTACCATTGATTTCTCGAGCTTGAGCAGTAGATAGGATGTCCGTATGAAAACCTCTGCGCAGTGGTCAGTTCATTGAACGCTCCGATGTGAGGCGTAGGAAGGGACGTACCATCGTACTCTAGCTCGTAGGCGACAGGTATGTCCTCGTCTGGGCCGACGAGAATCGGTGTGTCTCGGATAAACTTTCTTTCCTTCACATTGAAACGTATGCCGGTGTTCTTATCCAGACTGAGCCATAATATTCTCTCGTCATCCGGGTCTACCTTTTCGCTGGCAGTCTCGTTGACAGCCTGTTTCCCTTTGCCCTCTACTTCGAACGCCTTCTGTTGTGGATTCAAACTGGCTCTCGCACTCTTCGCGGCCATTTTGCTCAACCAATCTCTCCACACTCTGAGCACACCCTCCTCGACCTCAACGAAAGAAGTAAACATGCCATTTCGTGCCGCGATCTTGGCTAGGTTTGTCTGCGCGACTAATTGCGTAAACAGCTCGTGGGCCTCCAGACTTATTGTTTGCCTGACAGTCTCGCCTTCATGTTTGTCCTGCACAGTCCCAGGGAAAGTCCGACTCCCAGGCACGTCTCCGGGTCGCACTCTCCTCCCGCCACTTTCTAGCTCGCGCCGATAGGGTCGGAAGCGGGAGTACATGTTGCGCATCTCACCGAGTCTTGCCGCATTGTATGTATCGGCTTCGTAGGGGTTCTCATAGTATGACAGGCCGTCTGTGCCGCGGTATGCACAGAAGTAGGGTGGCTCGGTTAGCTTCGCGGAGGGGTGGTAGCATTCGAGAAGTAGGGAGTGTGAGTTTAATTCTGCGGCTGCGACGAGACGGTTGTGAAGGATTCGTAGGATGAGTGTGTATATTCGGTGCGAAAGGACGGTTAGAGGAAGCAGTTCAGGCGTTGGTATGGGGGTGAGGATGTGTAGAAGGAGCTATCATGATCAGCTAGATTGGGATGGATAACACTCAAGACGGCAAACCTCGTTTGGCAATCTATACAAGTAACACTCGGCCATCATGATAGTCAGACTTGCAAAGCAGAGCTCCTGGGAGTAGATACAGTAGTAAATGGCATTGATGGCGTCACAAATGAGGGACGGAAACACCACCCCAGATCGGAGATAAGGATGTGCCATCCCCAATGGAGCTAGACCGACGCCAACGCGCTTTCCCTCGAAATGGAGCATCAACACTCACCTCTCATGTCTCACCACAAGACTCCAAAGTCTCTGATTCTTTAAGGAGTTGTCTCGAGGTCCATTTTGTGTGTGTCAACTACCTTGATTCGCCATGCACGGTTTCGTCAAAGACCGCGGCATCAACACTACACGGCAGGTGGCCGCAGCGAACGCGAAGATCCTAATCAAGAAGTCGGCGCTCACTCAGCAGCCCCAGGTCCAGTCGGATATTCCTGCTCGTGGGTCCGGGAACGCTCAAAATACTTCTGTGGCGCTACAGCAGTTTTCTCAACAGTATTCCCTTCAGAATCCGCAGCAGAACCTTCAGCGCCTACAGTCAGGCCAAGGTCAGAAACGCGATGCATATGATACTGATGCAGAGAGCCTTGACACCACCGTGAATCATTCCGTTGTGCAGGTCGAAGACAGTCAATATGGCCAGCCGCAGCTTCAGCAGCACGGCCACATTGTTGATCTCGGCTCGGAGGACGTGAAAGAGCAGAGCTCCGAAGACGTGGACGAAGATGATGATGAGGAGGGAGAGTACGACGCACAATACCAGATCAGCACGGAAGGAGTTCAACTTCTTGAACAGAAAGGATATCAAGGTTACACTCACGAAGAGCAAATGGATTACCTTTACCAGAATCATCGGGGCCTGCTTCGTACCATCGACGGCGACTCCTACCCAACCACCACGGACGGCAATCCCAATGAAGAAGGGGGCCACGAACCGTGGGATGATTATGACGACAACCTACTAGTTTCACCTTCTCCACAACGCCCTTCCATAAACGGCCCGACGATGCAAGTATCCTCACCACAACCCGTTCAACAAGCACCGAACGCTTCTGGTTTCGGCCAAGCTATGCAGAAACCATCGAAAGTGCTCCAATTCAGTGCGACTCTTCGTGACCAGCAGCGTTCCAACACAATCCTTCCACAGCGTGGAGGACATGTCCACCAGGGTAATCCCACCCCACCCCCAACGAGTCAACCGCCCACTCACAGCCAGACCGCACTTGCCCTACCGGTACACTCGACTGCACGCCAAATCAAGCATGCGCAGGCCGATCAACTTGTCCATCCTGTTCCACAACACATATTTGGATCTGGGCGTGTACAGTCTCAGCCTCACGCCGTTGATCTTTTCTCCCACGTCAAATACCCTTCTTCAGCACGCTCCAAGACCAACCCTCCTGTTCAACAACAACAAGTAGAGCAGGCATCTGCCGAAGAGCTCCACGCTGATCCATTTGATTATGATCGTGAGGCTCTGTTGGGTATGACTTATGAGCAGTTGAAGAATGAAAGCTTCGACGAAGATCCGCGTGCGAAAGCATCAATCCTCAGCGACGACATGCTTCAGAAATCACTCGTCGATCGTCTGGAGTTCGTGCAGGAGAATTTCGATGCTGAAAAACAATCCACCTTCTTCCACTCCGTACGGTCTACCGAGTGGGAAGAGGCTGGTGATTGGTTCATCGGAAAGTTCAGTGAAATCCTCAATCGTACCAAAGAGGCAAGACAGACAAAGCGAAAGCTCGCCCGCGACTTCGAGCAAGAGGTCGAGAAGCGCCATCTCCATGTGGCGAAGAAGCAGCACCAGGTTGAGGAAGCTATGAAGAAGATGAAGACGCAGGGCGAAGGTCTTGTCAGGAGTCCAAGGCCATCGAGGAGTCCGAGGCCGAAGAGGGGTTAGTATGCGTGGGATAGAAGGCGGATGTCTATGAAAATGAAGGCGTTTATGTTGGGGCTAACGATGTTACGCGATTACGAAGAGCGTGGAATGATGCATATGGAGTATCATCCGTAGAGATGTGTCTATGGTCTTGTGCGGGCGAGCTGCATTTTTTATACCCACATTTGCAAACATGTGTACTTTTAGTGCATTTACGCAATACTTACTTGAACCAATATTGCGGAACCTCAGTTCTCTATCTCGCTAATGCTATCATGCAGCCACTCGGGTACGTTTGTAAGCAGGGCTGAATCGTTGATGTGGCTGAGCGATAGGCATATGCACAGGCCACCCTCACCCGCCCATCTCGTCGGTTGGAGTACAGCCTGGTCAACAACAACTCCAGCTACTGTATGCTTTGTACAGTCAACCTGAGAGCAGAACTGTCACATTCTAACCTTCTCGAGAATAATCACTACGAAACGCTGTTGACATGGCGACTCAGAACCGACACGCAGAGCACGGACCTGTGTGGCGCAAGTCTTACAAGGACGTAGGTAACATAGAAGCACACGAGATGGATAAGCAAGGTGCCGACAGTATGGACAACAAAAGGCAGATCGAGAAGGGGAATATTCTTGAAGAGACGAAAGAAGACAACCAAGGCGCTGATGAAGACCACACCCAGCAAATAAAGGAATGCAAGGTTGATACCGGCAACCTCGTTGAAGTCCAGGCTATGAAAATTACCGCAATGCCTGCCGTCATACCCAGAGCTTTGTATTTTACTCCAATCAGTCACTGCGGCAGTCCAATGTTAGCAGAGAATCTTCCATCCAGGGGTCAGTTCAACGTCTCTAGTCCCCGAACCTTCAACTCTGCTCAACCAACATTCGCCAGCTATACAACTGCACCAAGTCGCTCCGGTCTTGTCTCCAGATCATCCATTCACGGCTATTTTCGTTCGAGAGGTTCCAAGCCTGTTGAGATATTTACCAGTGACTGGCTGACCTTGCTGGAGTCTCGAGGTATATTACTGGACCCTAAAGACGAACTGGACTGGTCTGGACGAGGACAGCATGTTGAATACGAGCCAAAGGATGAAGGAAGTATACCGCTCCAAGTTGAAGATGTTCTTGGATACAGCGCAACGGCAATTGTTCAAAGCGTCAAGTGCCGTCGAATCAGACTTGCGCGTAAAAAGATCAGATGTAATCGGCGGTTGAAAAAAGAGGATGCCATAGTTGAAGTCGAACACTTGCAGCGGTTACAGCATGTGCATATCGTCCGAGTCGTTGATACATATACCCTCAAAAAGGAGCTCTCTATCCTGCTATACCCCGCGGCCGAGTGCAACTTGACGAGTTCTTGGATGATCTTATGACACCAGACTCACCAGATACTGGAACAGAAGGCAACGGACTACTCGGATTTGGCAAGCTGTACATACCCACATTTCTCGGATGCCTTTCCAAAGCACTTCACTTCATCCACGAGAAGAACGTTAAACACATGGATATCAAACCGAAAAACATACTCATACACAAACCTGGTCTTCTGGACTGGAAATTGTATATAGCCGACTTTGGAATAGCTCGGGCATACAAATCGGCTGCAGATTCTGAGACCGACTCCCCCACGTCCTTTACACGGAAGTTCGCCGCTCCAGAAGTCATCTTGCAAGACACAAGAGGATTCCCTGCAGATGTGTTCTCTCTTGGTTGTGTCTACATGGAGCTTTTGGCAGTATTGGTGTCTTCCACCGACCACAACGAGCGAGAGCATTTATCGAAACTCCGCGCGAAAGGCCCCGATAGTTCGTTTCATTCAAACATCGATGCAATACGGCAATGGTGTAATGATGCATATCAGGCATACAAGGATCTTGATGAGAAGGTTTTCGATATGAAACTACTCGACGGGATTTTCCCGGTTGTAGCCTCCAACATGTTGGACGTGTCGCCTGAAAAGCGACCGACGACAGGAGATCTTCAAAAGTGCACGGCGAAACTCTGCTGTTACAGGTGCAGCCAGGATGCAAATGGACCCGAACCATTCGAAGCGGCCGATGCGATGTCGAGTTGATACTACCAAACAACTACATGAGGTCGTATTTTCCCCGGCAGACAACTACAATGATTCTAGTTGTTACCTGCAAGAACAATTTCCTACCGTCTCGAATGTTGAGATAGTTGCTTGTTGTAGTCTTACCCACCAAGAGTGGTATGTAAAATACCTATCAAAGGTACTAGTTTGACCAGAGTGCTATTGTAAAGAAGAGGAACAACAAAAGCATTTTGCCAAATACATGTTGCGTCGAACATATCAATGTTGACAACGTGGTTGCTTATGCTGATGAAATGCGGAACTGGACGTGTTTGAAGTCAAAACTGTAATCTTGCGGAGTCTCGTTCCGAAGGTTTCCATCACCACAAGTAACGCTGCGCCTACTGCATTGTTACTGGTTTACGTTCTTGCATATTTGCCATGATTTTCGATTACAAGATAATGCACGTTGTATTCTCCTGAATCTCAAAAAATGGATACTCACAATTATATCCACGTTCAACAAATGAACGACTATGTAATCGCAGAAAGATGTCCTAATTCGTACCTTGTGTATGTGGGGTGGGACGGTGCCTGACGCTTGCTCGAGACTGGCGGGAACGAAACCGAGAAGAAAAAGTTGGAATGTAGGTGATACATGGTATCAAGGGGGTTTATCAAGCAATAGTGAGAAAGCGACCGCTGAGACGGGTGACTTTCACGCTGCGGGATGTGGACTAAGACGGCGAATATGGAGAAGAAAAGCTTTAAAGAACAGAATAGGCTCTTGGTCAGTCGAAATACCCGGAACCAAGCTGCAGCGAATTCTTGCAACAGCTAGACAAATACATGCAAATTTTGTATAGAACTTATGGGCCTTCGATATGATTTGTATACGCCCCGGTCGCTTTGCTGATACGCAAGATGATCAAGCGGCATGCGGACGTATCAGAAAATTGGCACACGAACATGCGGTACTGTGCCATCGGCTACGATAAACAGGATCTTTGAAGACAACCACGTATACAGATACAAATTTTTTCTATCCACTCTCCTCGCATACAATCCACAATTTCTTTTCAACGTACTCCCCACTAAGACATAACGTCAAGCCCTACGCCAGCATACCGCTAAACTCGCTTCCTTCCTTCAACATATCCGCTGCTTTCCCCGCCTTGATGAGCTTCCCCTTTCCAAGCACGATACAATAGTCTGCGTTCTTCACCGCCTCCAAGCGATGAGCAATCGTAATGACAGTGCTCTGTTTCAACTCGTCTCTCAACAGAGCTTGCACCTTCTGCGCAGTCTCAAAATCGATGCTCGCCGTGGCCTCATCCATGATCAAAACGGGTGAGCGTCTCAGCATTGCACGGGCTAGACCGACGAGCTGTCGCTGGCCCTGAGACAAGCCTTTGCCGCCAGCCTCGATAGGGGTGGTTAATGTCCAACCGTGATTGTCTGCGATCTTTCCAAGTACAGACTCACACGCCGCATCGGAGTATTCGTCCAGAGGGTCAAGGTTCTTTCGCATCGACCCAGGAAAGAGAACAGGTTCTTGGGCAAGAAACGTCACGCGACTGCGGAGTGCCTGTTTGTTGACTTTGGAGATGTCCACTCCGTCGATGAAGATGGAGCCACTTTCTGCAGAAATGGTGGCGAGGAGGGAGAGAGCAAGAGTAGATTTACCGGAACCAGTACGGCCGATGATCGCTGTGTTGCTACCGCCTGGGATTTGAAGTGTGATGTTTTGGAGCGCGGGATCGAGGTTTGGCGCATACCGGATGGTTACGTCTTCGAATGTGACGTCGCCGTTGAATGTAGGCCAGTGTGCTGGAGGGTTGAGCTCCCCTGGTTTTTCTGTTTCGATATCCAGGAGCTCGATAACGCGTTCAACGCTACTGAAATCCATCTCCAGCTGTCCATAGCACTTACACATATATTCAGTGTGAACAACGAATGCGTTTGCTGTGAGCAGGACAAACGCTGTCAAGCCGGGGCTGATCCCTGTGTATAAGGCAATACAGGTCATCGCGAATGTGGCGCTTGCGTTCATAAAGCTAAAACGAAGAGCGAGCCAGGCTTGAAGGGACCAGTAGAAATGGTCCATACGTTGAAATCTGTCTACTACGTTAATCATGCTAGCTTGGAAGCGTGGCTGCGCTTTGAATGCTCGAACAGTAGTAAGCCCTTCGACTAGAGCCCCAAAGTTCGACATCAGTGGGGAAAGTGAGACCATCTAACGCCGTCAGTACCTCAACAGACCAAGTGATTTGATACAAATACTCACTTCGAGGCGTCGTAAACTTTGCGAAGTTGGCAGAAACCGGAGAAAGAAGTATACAAAGCCGCAAAAGAGGATTACACCGAAAACCAGAAACCCAGGTGCCGAAGACAAGATGACCAGAATGTTGCTAATCCAACCCACGAACTGCCACGCAAAAACCGTGAGTAAGGTACTGAGCCCGCCGTCTATGGTGCCCATGTCGCTTGTCAGTTTGTTCATGAGTCGTCCTACGGGATTAACGTCGTAGAATCTGAATGTTGCATGCGCGACTCGTTCCATCGACTCGTTGAAGATGTGTTTCGCGGCATGGTACCCTACGCCAAACATGATGAGATTCGTGATCCAGAAGAGAAAGGCCATAGTGGTAACGATAGAGAAAAAGGTGACCAGCCAAGGTACGACGTTCTCAGCTGCCGGAGGCAAGAAATGAAAGATTCCCTTAGGCTTGCCTGTATCGTAACTTTCTCCCCAAGCTTTTATGAACCACGTCTGCGCTACATCGACACAGCGAAACGTGATCATGACAAATAGCGACATAGTCCACCAGCCAATAGTCCCGGCCTTGATGTATCGCCAATAGATACTCCACGTTACGCCGCCTTTTGCGCGGTGCTCCTCTTCGATGAACTTATCTGGAACAACTTTTTCGTCTTCCCGTTTCTTAGTTTCCTCATCGGGGACCGATTCGTTGGTGTGCGCGCGTTTGAGAGTGTTGTCTTCCACAGCAGTGGGCTCGTGCAGTGTCGCTCTTCCACGCTCCAGTTGGACCCATTGTTTGGCAATACCATGACAGAGTTCGGTTCGGTGCGTGACCAGTATGGTCGTTCTTCCGCCGAGGAGACGACCAGCGAGTAATCGCTGAACAATGCTTTCAGATGTCTGAAAGTCCAGAGCCGAGAGAGGGTCGTCAAGTAGAAGTATCTGAGCATTGCTATACACGGCTCGGGCAAGTGCTACTCGAGCTTTCTGCCCACCTGACAGGCCTATGCCATTCTCGCCAATGTTTGAAAGGTCGCCATGCTTGAATTCTGCCATATCGGGTTTCAATTGACAGGCTTCGAGTACCTCCATGTACCGAGCTTCTTCGAACGGGTAAGAGAAGAGAATGTTATCTCGGATGCTCATACTTTGCAGCCAGGGAGTTTGAGAACAGTAGCCGACGACCTGGTTTGAAGAGATGACCTCGCCTGCGCTAATGTCGAGCTCACCAAGGAGAGCTTGTAGTAGTGCGGTCTTGCCGGCGGCTACCGGTCCATAAATTACGGTCAATCCTGGTGGGAAAGACAGA
Organism: Dothidotthia symphoricarpi CBS 119687; assembly: GCF_010015815.1. NCBI lineage: Eukaryota > Fungi > Ascomycota > Dothideomycetes > Pleosporales > Dothidotthiaceae > Dothidotthia > Dothidotthia symphoricarpi. Next base: position 619,831 of record NW_022985028.1, read on the forward strand.
TTGACGTCTTCAAGAATGTTCTTGTTGACTCCAGGCCATGCGAAAGATGCGTTATGCAAGGCAAGTTCGGTCCGTTGCTCAGAGACGGCATCCACTTGCTCCTTGTCTGGCTCGTTCATGAAATCCTCGATACGGCCCATAGCGACGTAAGCGTTGAGTAATGTGGTTAGGAGGTTAGGTAGCGCACGAAGATAATCTCCCAAAAGATTGAATAGATCCATGGCTGGGAATATGAGATCAACTCGTAGCGGTTTTTTTGCCAGTGCGGTGAAAGCGTAGAAGGCCACAACTGGAAATAGCCCAGCGCCAAATCTTAAAATAAAGTTCATCGATGTGGAGAACACCATCAAAATGACCCTATAGTGAAGTTCGTTCTTCCTAGACTCAGAGATATCCGATAACCACGCTTCTTGCCACCCATACCAGCGCAAGTGCCGGATGGATTCAATGAACTGTGTAGTTCTTTGTAATTTCTCGTCGGTAGCGGCTCTGCGTTTCCGCTCGAAGTACACTTGATATCGAGCAACAACTACGTTGATCAGCTGTGACGCAATCAAGGCTAAAACCCCAAGCAAACATGCCCAGCCCAGCATACGCCAAATGAGCAAGATGGCGAAGATTGCTCCGACCGGCTTGATTATAATGTCAGAAAAGTCCCAGAAGCGCTGTGACACTTCGTACACGTCACCGCGCATGATATTGAGGATCTTGCCCATGGACGCAGCGTCTTTCTCACGCTTGGGCTCGTTCTTTGGCCTCGTGAAGAGGCTTCGCATTGATGAAGAGAGGCTACCGAGCCACCCCTGAGGTGAGGGTTCACTGGCGTTAAGAGATTCGTCGTCTGCTGCTTCTTGTGGCTCGCCGTTCGAAACGTCATCTTGTGGTTCGTCTTTCACTTCCGGTTTTGCGCCTAGAATTTTGCGGTTGAGGGTTTTCTCGTATAGCATCGTAATCATTTCGCCACGTGATCGCTCATAGCTGCGTCGTTGGAACCATAGGTTGAACACATTACATTGGGCAGAGATCCAACGCAGCGCGAGAGCGATCAGGGCATAGGTGAGAGTTGCTGTACGAGGAGACAAGGGATCATTCATCGAGGCCAGAATCCGCTGTAGTAAAATAGGCGAAGCAAGGGCTGTTGGAGTTAGTCAGGTGTTTGAGAGACATGGATGTGGAATGAACTTACTTGCAGCAAGTTGAACAAGAGACAAACTTGTTGTGCGTACTAAATCCATACCGTTCGCCACGAAAATTCGTTTAGTTACAGAGCCGGATAGCTCTCGAAAAGTAGCGTGAAGACGTTCATGTTTGAACTCAAAGCCAAGATCCCAAACATCATCCTCCTCCATGTTCTTGGTGGCACCCTTTTGAATTAGCGGATCCATCCACGAGACCGTCATATACTGCCATGGAGTCAAGTTGTCTTCGGGGGTTCTTAGTTTTGCCGTTGGCGCGCTGAACACTTCGCTGATATCTTGTTTCGGCAAATACGGACTTCTCAAAGGCATATTGAGAATGACAAATATGCCTACGAGGGCTGCAACAGGCGCAAGCACCAAAGGGGCATCTTTACCTGCAAGTGATGTATGCGTCTGAGACAGCACACTCAAGTACGCAAGAAAGAGAGTAACAAAAAGTACAAATAGAGATGACGGTGCTGTTTTAGGCCGCTCGATCACTACGATCGCAGTTCCGATGCCCTGAACTTCTTAGCATAGGATCACGAAAACGTATACAGACATACCCATGCGACCGTGAAACATATTGCAGACATTTGATAATCGGAAGAAAAGACATCGACGATCTGTAAAACCAAACCAATTGAGGTCAATGCCAACAAGCCAAAGGTTGCAGATAACGTTTGATGTTGGTTCGATTGGTCCAACTCGTCCAGAATTTCTTTGGGCTCTTCTACAAACGGCTTCGTCCATCTTGGTCGGTATGGGTTGAAGGCTCGCAGCAAATACGTTAGAAGGATCAGCGCTCCGACTACGACTGGGATTGACGAAATGAACGGTAGAGAACAAGGTGTAAAGCGAGCTGTTCGTGTGTCCTTGAGTGAAGTCAGCAGTCGCGTTCCAACTCAGATAAGACAACTACTTGCCCATATCTGGTGACACCTTGATATTGGAGGGACGTCATAAGATGAATCCCACTCTTTTGAGAGCATTGGTGTTTGAGGAACTGTCATGATGTCGAGTGTGTGCCTGAACCGTGCACCTGCTCGTTCGACAACGACTCTTTCCACTTCGTTTTCGACCGATCCAGGTTTGCCTTGATGATCTGGTTCATAGGGCTTGATATAAATCGATCTTGCCAGGCATCAGGATTCAATGACGTTGCAAGATAGTTGAGAGAGAGTCGGTGAGGCGAGTTGGTGGTCCAGGCAGATGCAGATGCACACTCAGAGTTCTTGTTCTAGCCATTTCCGGTCACTAGCTTACTCTGTGAGGCAAACACCACACCAACGTCCACACTTCTGCCACGCGTTTGCTCACCTCGAATACGCATTGTCCACGCGTAGTTATGTTACTAACCGTTTTGTGCAGTTCCTCCAAGTTCAGATCAAGCAACACAACAGACTTTACCTTGGGCTCTCGGTGGACTGTAAAAGCAGAAAGCAATCTGCGCTCAATTTTATGAAAGTGCACGCAAGGCGTATACTGATAGAAATTTAGGCGCAAAGCTTCTACACTAATCTTGGTTGTAGTTGTCAAGCCGTTGCATAATCTTGCTACACCTAGGTTCTTGCTTTTAGGCTCCCTTTGAAAGGGTGTAATCGACTCCGCGGCTTCGGGAAATCGTCCTCCAACTCCAGGTAGATCTCGAACTGCATACCACGGTCAGATTGGGGTTTCAATAAAACGCAACCTTCATAAGGATTGGAGCATACAGGGTCGAGATTTGAAAATCAAGCACATCTGAGCTACTTAAGGGCCGATAATCATCAAGCAAGAGCGATGATATTCAAATAATTCAATACTGAAGTATCGATATCTACTTCTGACCCGATATTTGCCATTCCCGAAGCAGCCTTCTCAGACATTAAAGACCGTAGATGATTACGCAGCACACAGAATAGCACACAAGAGCAAGCAAAAAGCGAACCCCCGGCAAATATTACTCTAACACTCCATTCAACACCTGAGCACAAACTAGTCCTCAACCAACCCGAGAAACCTAACAGGTTGGAGTGCTGCAAATCTGACGAACATTCTGAGGCGCAAAAGTCAAGGTCTGACCGCTGCATGTGCGCGTGCCCTGGTTCTCGGTGCAGCTTAAGTTAATCCTGACCGCATTCCCAGACATCCAAGTTTTGCTGCCGAGAACATTAGTACTACTAGTAAAAAGAGAGATGAAGAGTGCCTACCCGTTGCAGGACCATGTATGAGTGATCTGATAGTAGCCCTCCTGTTGTGGGCCCCTCAGATCGAACAGCAGTTTCCGGTCCGCGACATTGCACTCGTTGGAGTTGGGGAGTTGGGGACCATCCGCCTGGCAGTTAGCGCCGTTCATGACGACGTCTTGGACGGCGGTGCTGTTGGCGAACTTGGACTTGAAGTTGAAGCTGACGTAGGCGGAACTGGCAGACGTAGCGAGCGTATAATCAGACACCGTATACGACTCCGGGGTGCACTGCTCGTCGCCGCGGGCTTGGATAGCGGTAGGCGCTGCGAGGATGGTGGACGAGAAGACGAAAGTGAGGATGGTAGTAGTATACTTCATTTTGACGGTCGAAGTTGTTGGAAGAGCTGGAGTGGTGGTAAGGATGTTCTGGTGTTGGATTGAGACTGTGGACTGAGATGCAAGAAAAAGTAATTTGTAGAACAACTGGATGGACTGGTTATATATCCAGGAGCTGAACAGTATGAATATGAGTTGGTGTACAGAATTAGCAAGTGGCGTGGACTGCTCCTACCTCGAATGACACGAAATTAGCTTACACAACCCACCGTTCATTGTCAAGATGACAAACTTTGTAGCATATGATTGCTACATCCTATTGCAACACTCGTGTGATCAGTTGTCGAGGTCAGCAAGTGGTGACCATGTGGCTGAGCATCTATTGGATAAGCTGACTATGAAAGGTATGAAAGGTTATTTCGTACGACCAATGACGGTACGAAGGCTGACCGACAGAAGTGGCAGTGCCAAGCTGTCCGCGAGTTAATCATCAGGTGGTGTTCCCCCAAGGCATTTGGCAGTTTGCCTGTCTGAGCTGATCGCGTCGTTGAGACATGATTTCCAAACATGGACATCGTATTCAATTTCAATAATGCGCGGGCCATGAGGTCCAGGGTCTCCATCATGCTTTTGGGTTACACAGCATAAGTGCCTAGAAAAGCCACAGAAGGAAATCTGGGAGAACAGGAACATCGGCCCTCGCTACCATACTCTGACAGATGTGACGTGAGGATGACAGAGTCTTGTGTGCCTCTCTTGGGTGGTATTGAAGTAAGCCCGTCTGATGCAAGGCTCTTACCTCTGCGACTCCTGCGAGCCATACTCGGATAGTGAGATATGAGCGAAATCTAGATCAGCTCGCGAGGAGACTCGAACATGTCTATGATCGATGTTGAAGTGGGAACGTGGGGAAGCCAGGAGCTGGAGGCAAGGGGCTCCCATTGGCTGAGTGGACACTCCCGCGGGGGTCTCATCGTCATTTGAGAAGCCAGGATTCCACCTTGCAACCACACAATGGACATTACTCCCGTATTCAACCAGGTGTTGGCCAAGCATGATGCGCGGCCAGTTGAACCGTATGTCCATCAGACAGCGGAACTGGACGAGTTTCTAAAAGAGGCATACCGCATTGTAAGACACGTTGCGCGCCGTCCGCCCTCCAGCAATGGCAGCTAACTTTTGCAACAGCGAACACACATCACGAAGCTGCACACAGATCTCAAGTCGATACGGCAGAGCTACCTATCGACTGCTGCCCCACCACGCCGAAAACAGTTTACGCGCGCAAGCAACTCTGCGGACAAGGACTCGAAGTATTTGTCTGACGCCGAGCGCAACGACATTGACGTCCAGGCTAAGCAATCACTGCGCGAGCTGAACCATGCCATCAACACCCTACGCGATGCCGAAGAAATACGTCAGACTACGGAGACACAAGTTGCACTAAAGAAGCGCGCACGGCAAGGTCTTGGTGCGCTGGGACGATGGGCTGCCGGCGGCGCAATAACGGCGAAGAGCGTCGAAGAAGAACTGGAGGAAGCCAAAGCAAATACTCTCAAGGCGCACAGAGAGAGTGTCTTATGGTCCTTGGAGAACCAGCTGGTCGATTGCGGACGCTTCCAGAGCTCGATGATGGAGATTCGACTCATGAGGGAAGTGGAGAAGAGCAAGAGCGTGCTGCATAAGACGCGAGTGTCTATGCCATCCACGAGCAACTTTGGTGGAACAAGTGCCACAACGAACGCTGGGACAGGCCCTGCTGCGTATCGTGGGAGCACCTCGCACGTCCAAGAAGAGACAAGCGAAGCAGTCGAGAAGCAACTTGATCCTGAGCAGCTGCAGCTCTTCGCGCAAGAGAATCAGGACATGTTGAAGCAGTACGAGGATCAGCTCGACAAAGTCCGGTATGTATGCTCCCACTGCAGCTCAGACATCAACTGACAGTCACTTAGGGCAACGGAGAAATCACTCACGGAGATCTCGGAGCTGCAGACGACGCTCGCAAACAACCTCAGCATCCAGTCGGCGCACGTCGACCAGCTTGTACAGGACTCGTTCTCGACGACGGAAAACGTCGGCAGCGGAAACAAGGAGCTCAAACGTGCGACGGAGCGGAGGAGCACAGCACGGATGGTCTTTTGGTCGACGTGTGCCTTTTGCACGACACTTGTTCTGTGGGACCTATTCATATAGCAAGTGATACGCACTTGTCAATTTGTTACTTGCAAACACCTGCTGAGCCGACGGCCAGCTAACAGAAGCTTCTTCTTGTGATATTCACTGCATGTGAGACGCCACGGAGTGGGTCAACATCGTTGGACCCGTTGCGAGTCAAGCCTCGGCTGAACGCGCGACTCGTGCACAGCTGTGACATCCTCACACCACCTTATATAGAAAGCTATCCGAAGCATTTGCAATGGCCTGATGTATCCATTTCTCCATCTCTGCGGAGGTTCCCCGTAGCCCGCGTATCCCCTCCGCCGAAGAGAACCTGCGGGGTTAGTGTTGTTGGAAGCTTCCTAATCAAGCGGTGTAAGGGCTTCGTGAGAGCTCGCCGCCACATTTACAGTCATGCCAGACTCACCTACTCCGAAGCTACCCTCGTCCTCGCCCTCCCTACAAAATCCCTCACAATCCCGCCTCACTCAGATATCTTCACACGTCGTCCCCATGGCTGCTACATCTTTCGACGCGAATGTCGTCCCGCAGGCGCCAGAAGACCCGTTGTTCGGGCTGATGGCTGCCTTTCGGCGCGACACTGACGCCAAGAAGGTCGACTTGGGCATTGGAGCCTACAGGGACAACAATGCGAAGCCCTGGGTGCTGCCTGTGGTGAAGAAGGTGAGTGGAGAGCACCTTCCTCTCTCGTGATCCGGCAGAGCATTGTACTGATTAGAGTTCACCGCAGGCCGACGACCGCCTCCGCAGCGATCCGGAGCTCAACCACGAGTACCTGCCCATTGCCGGTCTTCCCGAATTTACTTCAGCCTCACAGAAGCTGGTACTGGGCGGCGACAGTCCTGCCATCAAGGAGAAACGGGTACGCATCACTCCACCTTCTCTCATGACGGCATGACACGAGCTCACACTTCACGCAGGTCACGAGTCTGCAGACCATCTCTGGCACCGGTGCCGTGCATCTGGGCGCCCTCTTCCTTGCCAAGTTCTACAAGCCCGAGACGGATCGTCTGTCGTACTTCTCCGACCCGACATGGGCGAACCACTTCCAGATCTTCTCCAACGTCGGCCTCGCATACAAGACATACCCCTACTTCTCCAAGAAGACAAAGGGCCTCGACTTCGATGGCATGGTCGGCACCCTCCAGGACGCGCCGGAGGGCAGCATCATTGTGCTGCACGCCTGCGCTCACAATCCCACTGGCGTCGACGCTACACAAGAGCAGTGGAAGAAGATCGCAGACGTCATGCGCACCAAGAAGCACTTTCCCTTCTTCGACACCGCCTACCAGGGCTTTGCCTCGGGAGACCTTGCCCGCGACGGCTGGGCAATCCGCTACTTTGTCGAGCAGGGCTTCGAACTCTGCGTCGCCCAGTCATACGCGAAGAACTTTGGTCTGTACGGCGAGCGTGCCGGCTGCTTCCACTTCGTCACCTCACCCTCGTCTGATGCAGAATCCACTATTGGCCGCATTGCCTCACAGCTCGCCATCCTCCAGCGCTCTGAGATCTCGAATCCACCTGCGTATGGCGCCCGTATTGCCTCGACCGTGCTGAACGACCCAGAGCTCTTCGCCCTGTGGGAAGAGAATTTGCGGGAGATGTCTGGTCGCATCAAGGAGATGCGCACAGCCCTGCGCAGCAAACTTGAAGAGCTGGATACGCCTGGTACGTGGAACCACATCACGGACCAGATCGGCATGTTCAGCTTTACTGGCTTGACCGAGCAGCAGGTCATGAAGATCCGCGAGGATTCTCATGTCTACATGACCAAGAACGGACGTATCTCCATGGCCGGTCTCAATACTCACAACGTTGAATACTTTGCCAAGGCTGTTGACAAGGTCATTCGTGAGACGCAGTGATGTGTGAGCGATTAGGCGTGTGGAGTCGTGTGGGTTACGAAGCGTCCCCTATCTGCTCGCCTCTGTTGAGGTTCAAATAGTGCGATGTGTAACGATCGACTCGAAGAGTAATGGCTATGAGAACACGACAACGTTTAATGGTGTGATTTCAAATCAATCAAGCTTCATTATAGATACCACATTCTTGCAAACCTTCCGTTCTGAGCATTGTGCTATCTGTGTTTGTATCGTCTGCTCATGTGAAATCTTGAGTTCAACCGCATGTCACCGTGATCTCCGAGCACTATTTGAACTGTGAAGATGTTTGACAAAAACAAAGATTGTCGATAGTACATTTCGTTATAAGCGTGCTCTGAGCTGACAATCAACCGAAAAGGAGAGTGTATACAGGCCATCAAATACGTGAAAGAAAAATCAACGTATACACAGTAAGACATATCGATGAAAGGGGTATACAACAAACGCCCGAAACCAATTTCCCACCTTCCAAAACAACACCATCCCCATCCGCCCTCCCTACTTCCCCCCCTTCAACGCCGCAATAACATTAACCCCAAACCCCCAACTCCTCTTCCGATCCCTCTTCCTCAACAACCTCCTCTCCCTCCCCCCCTCACCAACCCCCAACCCATCCCCACCAATCCTCACCCTCCCCCCACCCCCCAGCGACCTCTCCCGCACCGGCGACGCCGACCGCGGAACCCGCAGCCCATCAAACGTCGACGCGCGCGACCTCAAGCTCTCAAACGCCGACATCCTAGACCGGGAGTGCAAGCGCTCGAGCGACAGCGTGCCCATCTCCGACGGCGAAATACACCGCGGTATGCCTATGCTCTCGAACGTCGGGGTGCGCGTGTGCGCGCGCGCTGTGTCGGGCGGGGGGTAGGTGTGTGGTGCGTCGCTCCAGGTGCCCTGGAGCGGGAGGCTTGTTATGCTGCTGTTTGTTGATTCGGCGCGGAAGAGGGGTTGGTCGTCGTCGTCGTGGGGGAAGAAGGTTAGGGAGGTGTGGGGGCGGTCTTGGGGGTTTGGGGTTGAGGGCCAGGGGATGGGGAGGTTGGGTGAGGAGGTTGAGGGGTGCGGTGGGGGGGAGCGGAGGGCCGGGTGGGTGTTTTCTGGCGAGTTGATCTCTTTGTCGAAGGATGTTGAGTGGGAGGTTGATAGTCTGGGTCGGAGGGTGGGATGTGTGGTTTCTAATCTCAGCTTGGAGGACTGTGGGGCTGAGGTTGGCTGCGATGGACTTTGCATTGGTGATATCAATCTGGTCTGCGACGAGTTCTGAGATACTGCAGGTGAGTGATGAGGTGAGTGACGAGGCGAGTGACGAGGCGAGTGACGAGGTGAGCTGGCGCTTGCGTATAGCCCCATACTATCCTTCAGTGGCAGGGGCGGGAGAACTCGGTCTATGGGTATTGGATGTTGCATCAGGAGCAAGCTCTTCCTTGCGCCATCAAGTTCTTGACTTTGAGCTACAGGAAATGTAGGTACTTTCGGGAAATCCATGATATCGACATCTGCGATGCTTTCCGATGCGATATCGTCGAATGCAATGTCTTCAGACGCGTGGATAACAATCTCCTGTGAACGTTCTGTGGTACTGGAAGTTTGGCGTGAATGTAATGACAGGGTAGACCAAGTCAAAGCTGACGACCTTTCCGATGCTGCTTCATCGTTGTCGGCATGAATTGGACTCCCAGGGCACTCTTCCGGTATTGAAGCCGTTCTCGTGGTTGTAGTAGGTTTGTTCCCCAGTGATCGGACGATTGACCATGATGGCGACTCATTCATCAAATCGAGAAGTTCTGGTTCCGACGCCTGTGTATCCCACCACTCTAGTTTCTTTGCAACCCAGGCGTTTTGTGTGCATCGTAGTTTTGAGAAGTATGCGCTGCATGCTTGTGTGTTCGACAATGGGTGTCCATAGTCCATCAGGTCTTGGAGAGCTGCTTGGAATTCGGCGTTGAATTGTTCGAGAGTGGCGCACTGGTCGATGTGCAGATTCAGGAAATGGCAGAAGGCATGATGATAGTCCTCAAACCTGAACACCGCGAAACGCTCGTCCAAGGCATCCAGTATCTCCTTCGCATTCAGATTGGAAGGTGGGAGCGGTGGCCCAACCTCAAAAACCTCTTGAATAACTTCCTCCGCTAGAGACAAAAATATGTCAAGCTTCACCTCACGATCCTGTCGTACCCATGCTCTTCTCTCTTGGAGGAGACTTGGCTGTAAAGTCGTAGTCGGGACGATCGGTGAGATAAAGTCGGGTCCAGCTTTGGGCATCGGCATAGGCCAGGTACCATCGCAATGCCCCCAAGTGTCTTTTGTTTCGAGTGTGAATTGAATGCTGCGTCGCCATCGTGTGTACTCAGAACCTGTAACTTCTGGAAGGAGGATCGGAACACCCGGCAGGCGGGGTGAAGGGCGGAGCATTGCGCCCAATCACTACTCGGATTGGAAGCACAATAGAACTCGAGATGTTGAAACACCACGACAGGAACTGTGAGCATGAGCAGTTTTAATAGTACCGCCAAAATAAAGAAAAACGCTACCACGTAAATCCACCCACTACAGGCAGCTCCCACAGTTAAATGCATCAAACCCTTCGATGACCGCCCTGCAAGGACTAACCGCAAAGTTCGGGCTTGCAGTCCCGTTACTATCTACAGACCACGACACCCGCAACAAGCAAGGTGTTCGTCCTGCACAGGGGCCCCCTTCACTTGAAACATTACCAGATGATCTTCGTGCGTCGCTGCTAACCGTCTTTTGGCGATGGCGCCTGCGGGGTTGTAAGTCAGCAGTACCCATAATCCGGCTCGTCATATCGAGAACGAGGGACTGAGCGAATGGGGCAGTTGAAGCGTGAGACTTGGAAGGTTGCGCCGGAGGATGACTGCAGCACCGCAAATACAACGTCCGAATAACGAGATGGAGTTTGTTTCAGTAACGAGCACACGAATGCGCATGGCGACAATACGCAACTCCACGACCGATACAATCGGCACTGTCATTTCCTATGCAGGATGCACATGTGGCAGGAAGAAGCAATATAGCATGCATTTGTCATGCTGAGCTTGTCTGACTTGGAGGGTGGACTGCGTCTCTAGTTGAGAAGAAGCAAAATATGCAAAACATAGTGCTCGAGGTCATGAGATGGAGGCGGCGCCGTCACGAAGAAACAGCAAAACAGAAGATTTTGAACAGCTTGCTGCAAATAAAGGGCTTGCGCCACGATGCTGAAACTGTCTGTGCTACCTTTCGGGGAAAATGTGCATATTGACGAGGTAGTGGAAGCGAAGACGTCAGAGATGCTTCCATGAGTTCTTGTCATTGCATCGCCGACGCGACGCAAGTATCGGGCAATGACGGTTGTACGTAAGCTATGCGGTGAGTGAGACTGCATGGAGCGATCCCGCACATGATGTCAGAACTCAGGAAACAAAATACAAATGCTGGGTTTATGAATGTTGAAATTGTTGGCAACTCCATCAAACAAATGAGAAATCGTCTGTTCTGTTTCCGGCGTGGTGGCGGAGTGGTTATCGCGCAAGACTAGAAATCTTGTTCCTTCGGGAGCGCAGGTTCGAATCCTGCCTACGTCGCTCTTTTTGCTCCCGCAGACCTGAGGCTCAAGTGACTTGTATCGGAGTACTTTTTTTCTGCGGAGCCCTGCCAAGGTGTCAGCTTTGTGAGCTTTTTGAGCTTGGCTGTGAACTGCATCACACTCCATCCATGCCGCCACGGCCCTTCCCGTATCCTTTGCGCGTCGGCGTTGACATCTGTAGTGTTTCACGTGTTCGCGCGATCATTTCACGGCCTTACAATGGCTCAAGAAGATCGCCTTTGCAACGATTCTTGAGCAGGATCCTCACACGTCCTGAATGTCGTTATTTCTGGGAACGATTTGGGACTGCCGATGACGTCTCTGAAAAGTTCGATGCTGTTTCCCAATTTCTGGCAGGCCGGTATGTGTCATTGCTTTTACTTATTCAATATGTTTACTGAATATGTGGTAGATTTGCCGCCAAAGAGGCTTGCCGCAAAGCATGCGATCACCTGGACACAAACAGCAGGGGTCTGCATCATATTGTGATACTCCCCGTCGTCCTACCAGCTCACAATAGCAAGAACTCCTCCCCGCCTCAAGGCTTGATCCTGGACAGCCTTCTGCAGGACCAACAGAAGACTGAAGACTCCGACGGCGGTCGAGATCCTGCGGAGAATACTTTATCAGAATCCTGGGACTTGCATCACATTAACGGTCAGCTATGCGAAATCAGCATTAGCCACGACGGAGGCTTTGCGACAGCTGTCGCGATTGTTCCCTCGATGAAGCCAGGCTCTGTATTTAAGGATTCCGACGTGTGCATCAAACAGCAGGAGTCTACATTGTTTGCATCAATAAGCAATTTTGACACTGTTCCGGCAGTAAGGTCACCGAGGAGACCCCCCACTCACATCACTAACATCCTATAGGCGGCTGAGTCAATGATCGACAGATTGCTCACCAAAAGGTCCGAAGATCTTCAACGCCGCAGCGCGATTCTTGACAAAATTATGCAGCTCCAAATTGAGGAGCAAGGGATTTCCCAACGCGAACAGACAATTCTTGGTACTAGCACGCCAGAAGAGAGACGACGATTGGAAAAGATGCTCGGTGTCATAGACAAGCTTTAACTGCCGTCCCGTTTCGTGCGAATGGCAAGAACGGTATCTTAACGGCGGGTACCTGGTCAGTTTCAGCTACACTCTCAGCTCTTCCAGCCACCAGTGCAAGCGAAATCAAATGCCGAGGCTTAGATTGACCACAAAGCTTGATCGCACGCCAACAACCATTGTGTCGGTGAACATGGCTGGTCTAAAATTCTACGCAAGCGACCTTCATCCAGGAAAGCAAGTATCCTACTTGGTCAAATTTTGCTCTGCATTGCCGTCGGTCACGAAACAGGATAGACCTCCGAATTCTGGCCGATCAGGCCTTCCGCCCTCTCGCCTAACCCTGTGTAACCTGCGTTGGCATAACCAGACGCAGTAACACGGGGCTGCCTTGTACTCAGCCTTGGGCAAAATACGAGGCACCACATGCTACATTGAGCAAAGTCTCCTCCCGTGCGGGGAGACCCGTCGCATCATTGGACCGATAGGAATACCTTCTAGCATTGCGGAGGGATGTGATCAGGCTGAGATACACCATTTAGGAATAGTACTTGGGTTTTATGGCGCCTCCAGAAAGTCAACAATATGAAAGGCTCTCAGCCCGCTCGCCCTCCAATTCCAGCCAGTTCATTTGGTTCCCTCGTCTTCACTCTGTGATTTCAAGTTTACACAACATCTTACCATCTCGGGTAGACATAGAGCCAAGATGTATCTGCACCTCTTGATAGGTTCAGTGCTGTCCTCGCCCAGCTTTGCGGCTCTGCTCACACCCACCTCCTCAACGTCTGACGCGACCATCACTCCGGGTCCGCAGATTGAGCTTCTGAAGAGACAGAATGGTGACCAGTTTATGGGGTGGCTTTCCAACGATGGAACATGGGGAGCCGAGTCTTGTAATGCGGGAGGCACATTCTACCAGACAGACGAGTACTGGGCGTGCTGTGCGACGACTGCTGCGGGATGCGAGGTCATGCCGCATGCCTGCGTCAGTGGGAGTTTGATCTATTCTCTCAGCTCATCGGGGGCCTTGGCCACGATTGCTTGGTACGTATTCTCGGGATTTCAACTCTAAGACTGTTGCTCGCAGCGGTGATGGCGGCTAACCATTGCCAGTACCGATGCCTACACCAATTCAGGGCACGAGTCCTACTCTATCTGCAACACACTATTTTTGTATGAAAATGAGCAGGACTCTCAACCCGAGACCAATGTCAACTGCGGCATTAGCTCTCTGAACTTCAGTTACTACCGAGTAGCACCTGCAGCCGCGACAGCGGGTAAGACAACCAAATCTCTTCTGACCATACATTCATCATACTAACGTATGGTTACTAGGTACCTCGTCGTCGTCGGCCATTGCCTCCAACTCTGGATCCACCACTGCCCTCACTCCCGTCAACACCTCCACCTCCTCCACCACCACCAAGGCAAAGACGAAGAAGAAGAGCAAAGCCTGGATCGCAGGAGTCGTCATCGGGCCTCTCCTCCTTTTCGCTCTGATCGGCTTCTGCCTAGCAAAGCGTAAGAAGAAGAACGCCGCCACAGTCCAACCAGCCCACGCTACCGGCGCTCCCCCAACAACATCCACAGCCCCAGTCGCAACCTACCCCCAGCAAACCACAGTCCCCGGCCAGTCCCCGCAGTACTTCCCACCCCCGATGCAGCAGACCCAACCTGCACCCAACATGGTCCCCTTCGGCGTCACGAAGCACGACAGCTGGGCGCCGTCGCCGTCGCCTGCCCCCGTGTCCCCGGCCCAGCAGTGGCCGCAGCAGGGCGGCACGCAGATGGGTGGCCAGCCCGTGTACAACGCTCCTTCACCCACGGTCAGTCCGCAGCAGCAGTATGCGCAGCCTGTGCCGTATGCAGAGCATGGCGCGCCGTATAAGCAGGCCCAGCCGCATGTTCACGAGTCGAAGCCGTTTTCGAGTGAGCTGGAGGGGGATGGCGTGCAGCGCCGTTGAGTGGGGGGTGTGAGAATTATATGGTGGTGTTAGGTGATTAGATTGAGTCATCTGGGTGATGTCGCTCCTATCACTATGTATGGATGAATAGTTTTGTGTACTACATCGATGGGCGTTGAATGCAAAGAACCACACACATCCATATCGACACGCCTCCTCGTATCTTGCTTAGATCCCGCTTCGTGAAACTCTCTCCGCGCTTTTACATGTCTGCGCTTTCTGTGGCGTCTGGAAACACACCTCGTGCTTTCGATGGGGGGTCTTATCTGCGGATTTACTTACTTGCTTGATTGGAATTTCATGTCACTGTGACGCCGCAGGATGGAGGATGGAGGACTCCCGGAGACCGACGTTTGGCCTTACCTATTTGTATTATGAGGTGGGTTCCGTAATGCGGTGGATAGTCCGTGGGATATGCGTGAATGGCCATATGAGACGGAAGATAAGTGCTACATCGGCATGCGGACATACTGCTTGGATGGTGGGACAACGCGGCGCGTTTTGTGCAGCCGAGGTCGTGCGTCAATGTCGCGGAGGAGAAGCGGGAGAAGCGGAGTGAAGAAGATGAGGCTTGGGATGAGTCTAGGACGCGCGAAGATGAGAAGTTTCAGAGCGAAGTGGGATCGCCTCATGGATGAGGCTTTTGCTGATATCAGGAAATATGAGGCACGGTAACAACGAGTCACTTTACGATACAAAAGACGCAACTGTAAGACAGGTTCGTGCGGTACCGACTTACTGATCAAATGCATGCACCTCGTGTCCGATGTTTGGCTGCAAACGATCCGCATATGAGTATATAACTGCAGCTGAAAAGCAAAGTATGTACAATGCCCCTCTCGCATCCCTTGCGATGCATAGAAGGCCGACTTGTTGAAATCTGCCCTCACCCTCACCTTCAAGATCAGCGTCAAAACCGGTGTCAAAACCGGTGTATTCGCCGTAAAGTTCGGTAACATCGTAATCAACCGTCAAGTTGAACAGACTCGCGTTGAACTTGGAATTCCCCCATCCTCCCTCAGCCTGGATGCCTTGCCATAACAGGACTCCAAAGACTCTCTCGCATTCGATCCCCAAATAATTATCTGTGGTGCTTTGATTCATATCACAGTAACAACATGCTGTCGCCGGATTATCCGCGGTATCAGAAGGCAAGTTGCGCACATGCTCCGACTCGGGCGTGCATGCGAACCTCTAATCACGTGAAAGGACAGAGAAAGGCAAAGTCGCTCCTAGCAAAGCGCAGAGGGTCATGATCCATGAGATCCCCAGAAACCAGAGACTAACGTGTTTTCCTCGGGGATGAACGTCATTCCAGGCTTGGCGATGGCCCTTGCACCATACATTCGTAGTACACAGGCGCTTCCTACGTGGAGTAGAACCAGGACGAAGGACTTTCTGCCCACTGGAAGAGCTTGAGGGAGAGAGCAGTTGAAGTTCCTCGAAGTTCGGCGCGTCCGTTGAGATTCCAGGAACTGGGGATATCGTAGTAGAATCCATCCTCTGCGGCGTGAGCCGAAAGGCGAGAGAGCAACTCGAGTGCTCTCAGTCTTTGGAAGTACGGGAAGCTCTGTTATGACAGCTGGGGGAAGGTAAGTGAAGTATTCAAAGTAAGGGCGAAGGAATACATTTCAGGGTACATATACCTTCTCAACTATTCTGCGATTTCAGTTCGTTCTTGGCTTGTCCGCCACATGTTTGCTGCAAGATGTTATCAGAGGGGTGATGCGGTCCATCGAGTAAGATGCACTGCCTAAGGGTGGGGACTGACGCCTCATCATATGGGAGGACTAGTAGAGATGTATAATTGCCTAACAATGCTTCACAGAAGTCAACTGCCATCGCCACTACGGTCATTGTAAACTTGCAGTCGCGGTCCTCCAACGCGAACTATTATGCCTTGATCGGATCGCATGCCAATGCTATGATTCGCTGGTCAGGCATAGGTACAGTCGACTTCATTCCAAGAGCTGGCCTCGCCTGGGTCTGTTTCAAAACGGCCCCCACAGGATCATGCGTGGCGTTGGGCTGGCTGCACCACTGACGTGATAGTACGCAAGTAGGTTTGACAGACCCAAGTATACAACAAGGCTGAACATTTTTCAACGGATTGGTAATGAACCGTGCCAATGAGGGTAAATGCCCAACTCAAGGCGTCGAACAATTGGACATGGAAATCGAGATACATGACATGGAACAAGGGGAAAGGACGGAAGCAAATACACATATATCGCTGTTGTTAGAGACAGGAAATAATGTATAGAGGCAACAAAGACTGTTGAATATGTGCACTCGCAACTAGTGCAGTATGTTTTCATTTGTGACGGTTTGAATCTTCGAGTCCATAGACGTCATGCGAGTGCGCTAAGAGGATTAGTCATGTTTGAGTGAGTGGTTTGCCAGAAGCTCGAAGAGTTACGGTGATAGTTCGTAACCAGGCTGGCGAGATGCTAAACTGGCGGTGACTTTGACACAACCTGGTCCAAGGAGAGTATTAGTGGCAAGTACATATGTTTGAATGAGGATAGAGTCTGCAGTGAGACCTGTCAACCTCGGCCTCTGAGCTGCACTCTGAATCGACAAGAGGCATGAGGATGATCGAGACACTGACAGCGACTGCAATGCTCGGTTTCCGCGTTTCACCAGAGAAGCCACTGCTCGTTTGAAGACGGGAAAAAGATAAAGTTATTCGCTTGGCAATAAGAACGCACCAGAATGGAACAGACCAGACCAGAGTAGGAAGTGGCTGACGGTATTCCAACGGGATCGAGACGACGCTGCGAGTGGCGGATGAAGCACCAGCATGGGGCGACCAGATGTTGAAACGGATCGTCGACTTCCGTGTAAACTTGACCTGTCGGCTAGACGGGAGAAACAAATGGAGGAGATCGACCGTTACAGCGTAGTTGGGATGGCAAAATCAATAGCGTGATTGAGGTGCAGTTGTTTGCAATTATTGCCCGCAGGATCAACGCAAGTGAGAAAGACGCGAGGCTGTCAATAAAGAGCCATGCAGCGAAGGGTCGCCAGCGTGGACACGGTGCAGCCAGGTTGCAGCAGACGCAACAGCCACACTCTCGGCACGACCATTAAAACGACCCGGCGATATTGCTGGAGATGAGAGTAACCGGATATGAGGATGTCACGCAGAGAAAGATGAAGGCGCAATGATGCGTTTCTTCTCGATGTTGCAGAGCCAGGGTCCTTGGCTGCTTCCGAAATTGCAGCAGGGGCGGCCTGGGCTCACGAGATTGCTCCTTTTTCCTCGCGCTCACGCTCGTGTCTCTGGGATCAGCAAAGCTCAACGCTGAAGACAGCGCCAGAGCAAGATCGACAAACATGTTCCGGTCATGGTGCTAGATGCGTTTGAATCTGGATGCGGGTAAATTGTCCTGTACAGGAAACAGAGGCCGCTTCGTGCTCAGCTTGGCGGGCCGTTCGGTCTATGGGCAGGGGATGCTGGAGCCGAGATGAAGCCATTGTTGAGCAATGTGGCCGCACAGCCTGGCCTGCAATTTATCGCAGAAGGCACCATGGACGGGTTTGTGGGGGCATGGGGGCAGGCGGTTCTTTACTGCTCTCCCAGACGCTGGCCTCAGCAAGACGAGGAGCGGCTGTTGTGACGTTTACAAGTCAGTGACGAGTGCGCCAGAGCTATTTTTGCAACTATTGACTGCACAAATACCGTACCGCTGCGAAACTTTGGCCTTGCCTGATGCAGGACATGGTTTGATGAAGCTGCAGGGAGACACGCTTGCTGGCCCCGTACTCTCACGCCTTGCCTGTTCCGTGCTGACCTCTACGAGGCTTGCGTGAGTCGCGCGGCGGTTCCCTCTCTCCACCACGACTCCGCACCCTTCACGCCGTCTCGTCTCTCTCCTACCCGCCGGCAATTGTACAACGGAGTGCGCGTCTTATATCCCATCGCCAGTGCGCATCACCCGTCCGAGGCAGCCCGTGGAATTCCTCGCGACGCTCACCAGCTTACGACCGCCCTTGGGCTTACCCTCACTTGCACGATTCTCTGAATCACGACCGCTCCTTCCCGTCGCCCTTGCATTTCGCACTTGCCGCCCGCAGTAATTCGACTGTTGCTTGTCAACGTCGCCGTCGCTCGTTAACCCCGTGGAACTCTCTCAAGCCGCCGATCCCCAGCCTTCTGCTTCAATCACGACAGACCCGCCGCCCAGGAACAAAGAAACCAGCCCATCGACCAAACATCGCCAGCACCCGTCATCGCTGTAAGAAGCTGCCCAGAACACCAACTGTTGATCTTAGCGACTGCCATCTGGACCTTTTTTCTTGTGAACGTGCTCGCCATCTGTTGTCTGGACGCGCATCAAGAACCAGTCCACCTGTCTGTCATCTGTAGACCCGCAACTACCCAAGAGGGGTCTTCGCCAATATCTGGGACCGAGCACTGTCAAACATGACAACATAGTTCTACACGCGACAACTCCATTCTGCAACAACGCCGCATCTGCATTAGCCGGTGCACTATCCATTATTCTAGCTGCGACGACAGTCGAGTGAGTCGTTTCGGCGCGCGCATTCGTCACTTGCAGACAGCTGATCTGCGACTACAGGCTCACATTCATTATCCACTTTTGACATACGTCAACCACACTCGCTTGATCCCGTCCGAACAGTACGTCTACCAAATACGACTGTCAAAGACCATAGCTGACAAACACAGGCTCTTGATTTTCGACCACACCCTACCCTCGACATACATAATAAACATCTAGTGCCAGACGACAATCGTAAATATGCCGCGCTCTTCGACAGTATGGGCTGCCGCCCTGGTCATGGCCAGCTTCTCCGGCTCAGGTCCTTTGCTCACCACAGCAGAGGCTATGCCAGCACCAAGGCCCCAACACAACCAGGGACGGCCCAGATACTACATCCCGCGACACGTGAAGCGTGAAACAAGCGTCAATGGGACCGCGCCAGCAGTCGCGACATCTTCCACTTCGTCGCCTGAACATAAGGAGTCCAGCGGATTCATGGATAGGTTCAACGAAATTTTCCATCCGACTTCCACGTTACCAACTTCCTCATCTAGTGTAATTGTCAGCCCGACTATACAGGAACCGGCCTCCACATCAACCGAGATCCAAGACCCTATCGTCTCTGCCATCCCGATAACAAGCCAGGGTACGTCAGATAGCGAAGAACCTACAACTAGGACGAGAGGTCCCCAATCATCGCCCACCTCGACATCATTGGCGCTAGCTTCTTCGACAGATGTTGAGAGGATACCCACAAGGTCTAGCGCTGATGCTCCTACCAAGAGTGAAGAAACCAACATCACACCTACGTTCGAAAGTGCACTTCCAGTTGTTCTCAGCTCGACAGGCCGCTCCTCCGAGTCCGTAATCGTACCAGCGTCTTCGCCCGCGCCTACATCTTCGCCTTCTCTTTCTCGTGAGCCTTCTCCTTCGTCCACGCTTGTTGAATCTGTTGGAACCCTTCTCAGCGAGTTGCAAGGATCTACTGGCCAGGCTCCAGAGACCGTTGTCCAGCCAACTTCTTCAACTGCGCCTGAACCTTTGTCTTCTGCTACTCCTTCGCCCAACACTCTTCAATCTGTTGGAACCCTTCTCAGCGAGTCACGAGGGTCTACTGGACAGGCTCCAGAGACCATTGTTCAGCCAACCTCTTCGACTGTACTTGAGCCTTCGACTGCACCTGAGCCTTCGACTGCACCTGAGCCTTCGACTGCACCTGAGCCTTCGACTTCGACTGCTCCTTCGACCGGTCTTCTGCAGTCTGTTGGAAATCTTCTCAGCGGGTCGCCTGCGTCTACAGGTGGGATCCCCGAGGTCATTGTTCAGCCGACTTCATCCTCTGTGCCTTCCTCATCGCCTACGCCTTCGTCTTCTCCTGATCTTCTCCAGTCTGTTGGAAATCTTCTCAGCGGGTCGTCTGGGTCTACGGGTGGCATTCCAGAGGTTATCGTCCAGCCAACTGCCTCGCCTGTCCCCTCGCCTGTGCTCTCTTCTTCGTCTGAGCTTCTTCAAACCGGATCAACAGGGGGCGTTCCAGAGGTCATTGTTCAGCCAACTACTTCGCCTGTGCCTTCATCCTCGTCTGAGCTTCTCCAATCTGTTGGAGATCTCCTTAGCGGGTCACCTGCGTCTACAGGAGGGATTCCAGAGGTCATTGTCCAGCCAACTTCCTCATCTCAGTCTGAACTAAAGGCAGAGCCTACGCTACAGCCGGTAAGCTCGTCCGCGACTCCTGCTGCACGTGTCGGGTCTACCGGTGGCGTACCGGAGAGCATCGTTCAACCAACCTCATCGGCTCAACTCGAGCCCGAGCTGTCAAGCTCAACGGAACTGCCTGCTGCAAGTGTAGGATCTACTGGTGGAGTGCCACAAAACATCGTCCAACCAACTTCGTCTGCCCAAATCGAGCCCGAGCCGTCAAGTTCGTCGGAACCGCCTGTAGCGAATGTGGGATCCACTGGAAGTCTTCCTAAAGTCATCGTTCTGCCTACTTCTGCAATCGTAGATACTCCCGCAACTGGGGTAGCCCCTTCTATTATTGTTCAACCCACTGGATCGCCTTCTTCTTCGTCCGGCCTCCTTGAGCCTGTTGGCGGTCTACTTGGATCCACGGGTGGAATCCCCTCCTCTGTCGTGCAACCTACAGGGTCTGCATCTTTACCAGATGTAGTCTCTGAACAGCCAGTGGCCTCTACAGGGGGGTTCCCAGACGTCATTGTTCTTCCTACTTCAGCTTCCACTGCTTCGCCCGAGCTTTCGTCTGCATTCGTCGGACCCTTCATCGTTCCTGGCTCAACCGGAGGTGTACCCGTGACTGTTCTGCAACCGACTTCGTCATCCGGTTCTCTTGATGGATTGCTCACATCAACCTTGAACAGTCCTGAGGTGACCCCTATTCCTCAGCTTGGTTCGACAGGAGGATTACCCGAGACTATTGTGCAGCCAACTGCATCGTCTAATCCTGTTGATGGGCTGCTCACGCCAATCTTGGGAAGTTCTGAGGTAACACCTACCCCGCAGGTTGGCTCCACCGGTGGAATTCCAGAGTCCGTTGTCCAACCAACTTCGTCTGCCAGTTTGATTGATGGTTTGCTCACACCAGTCTTGACGCCAATCTTGGGGAGCCCCGAAGCGACGCCTAGTCCTCAGATTGGCTCAACTGGAGGTGTTCCTGAAACCATTGTACAGCCAACTTCGTCCGCCAGCTTAATCGATGGCTTGCTTACATCCGTCCTGGGAAGTCCTGAGGCAACACCCGCCCCACAGGTTGGCTCCACCGGTGGAGTTCCAGAGTCCGTTGTCCAACCAACTCCATCTGCTAGCCAGACCGATGGTCTGCTTACATCAGTTCTGAGTCCGATCTTGGGAAGCCCCGAGGCAACACCTACTCCACAGGTCGACTTGAGTTCCGGCGTTGTCGGTATCACTACTGCCTTGGGTACAGGGAACTCTAACTCACCAACCCCAACGGATTCAATTCAGCCTTCAGGCGCCATCCCTACCTCAGAGGGTCTCTCTGGCTCGACGCCTGCCCTCCAGTCCATTGTTCCTACACTCACCAGTCTCTTGCCAGTAGACAGCCCGCTACCGACTGGACTCATTTCTACTACTGAACCTCTCGTGGTGATTTTGCCATCGAACAGCGCGGCTTCAACCAATGTTGTTCTGAGTTCTCTTGTCGATCAACCCTCAACGTTGTCTTCGGTTGCATCTGTAGGGACGGGAATCTTGCCGCTGCCTACCAACACCATCATTAGCTCCGGTCTAAATCTGCCATCGATTCTTTCTTCTGCAGTGTCTGAGGGGACTGGAGTCTTGCCATCTGGAAGCCTACTACCAACTGCTCTACCGTCGATTCTTTCTTCTGTAGTGTCTGAGGGGACTGGAGTCGTGCCATCTGGAAGCCTACTACCAACTGCTCTTCCTTCAACTGTTTCCGAAACAAGTGGGGTTTTGCCGTCCGACAGTCTGCCTCCAACGGGTGCAATTACCAGCTCTGGCCTTACCGAGGCCACGCCGGGGCCCACTGCTCCCGCCGTCCTTCCTTCTCTAGTTACATCAGCGGTCACGGATCTCTCCAGCATCCTCTCGTCAGTCGTGTCGGACCTCCCAGTGTCTCAAACCGCAGTCCCAGGCAACTCTTCGGATCCCGCTACCAGTGCTGGTTCGCTTAGCTCTGGTTCCGTTCTCCCGACTGCTTCGGGCTCTCTCCCAACCGATGTGCCCACTCTGTCATCAAGTATTGCGTCTGGAATTCTGCCATCGGCTTCGCTGTCTGGATCTGGTGGCGTCATTTCGCCGTTCCCTACTAGTGCGGAGGCTATCAGCTCGCTACTGCCCTCTGGTATCTTGCCATCATCAGGTCTACCCACTGGTACTAGCGTGTCACCAAGTTCTACCAACACGGAGAGCATCAGCTCGTTACTGCCCTCCGGCGTCGTCCCATCCTCTGGTCTGTCGGCTGGTACTAGTGCCTTCCCTATTCCTACTGCGTCGTCGAGCGGATCGATCAGCATATCAGCCTCAGAGACCATCTCTTCGGCTGTCCAGTCTGGGGATCTTAGCAGTGCGACGAGTGCACCTCCCAGTTCTACAAATGTCACAGCGACTGGAAGTCTTGCATCGTCGGCTACAGCCAGCAGGACTGCATCAGCTACTGGTATTTCTACCGGATTGGTTACTCAAAGTGCCACACCATCGGCAATTCCATCCAGCACACAAGAGGGTGACACTGCATCTATTGCCATCCCTGCTATCCCTTCGGTCACGCCTGAGCCTACTCCAGTGAGATCTGTCATCGCAACCGCGACAAACTCTGCGTCAAGCCTAGTTGTTGGTTCCAGCATTATCCAAGAACCTTCCAGCATTGCGTCGCCATCCGCAACATCAAGCGGAATACCATCAGAACTGCCAAGAATGATCGCTCCTCCTGGTGGCGTACCGACTGCTGCTGCTCAACAGGACACCTTCATGGGCCAGGTCTGCTTCAAGTGGCAATTGAACTATCCATTCGTGTCCAAATCGGATAGTGGAAACCAGATTTTCCACTACCTGCCCCAGGCCATTGCGGACGGTCTCAATATCTCGGTCTCTGATGTCCGCAACTACGGATTGAAACCACTCGATACCACACAATACCAAGGGTTCATCACCACTCTGGCTTTGTTCTCAATTCCCAAAGATCTACAGAGTACGCTTGCTGCAAAGCTTCGCAATCCCGCCGATAGTTTCTGGCACAACAAGGACGATACAGTCAATGCGCTTACTGGGTTGATCAATACGGCTTGTCCTCTTGCGGCCGGTAAATTGCCCGGTGATGGCTCGTCAAACGACGCAACTGCCGATCCTGCCGCAACGTCGACAGGAGGATCTAGCGATGGCAGCGCTATCGGAGGTGATATCTCCGCCAGTCGTAAGATCAACCCGACAAGCGCCGGTATCGCAACCGGCGCTGTTGTCGGTGCCATCGCCTACGGCGCGGCCATGTTCTTCGTCGCCCGCAGGTACAGGAACAAGCGCATGACCCACAAGCGATCCAGCTCTGTTCCCACCTCAAGCCGCATGACGAGTGGTTCCATCCCAGGTGGCGCTGCTGCTTGGATGCATGGAGCTCGTAATGGTCGCCTGACGCCGGGCAGTCGAGGTAGTCAAGGAAGCAGTGGCACTCAAGGGCGCAGCATTCGAACCTTGCCCATCTCCGCCCCCGTAATGGCGGAGAATTCCCTTGGTTGGAACTAAGCAACTGCCCAGGCCTCTTCCCCTCACCGAGGATTCGCATGACCATTCAGAGCTCGGGCGCAGTCAGATTCGCAACGTACGACAGACCGGTTCGTGTCGACATGACATGGTGCTACTATCTCGACAGCATCTTTTTTTCGATCTTAGGATCTATCGCCTACTGTACTACCCCTGTTCCTGACTAGCATCTGCTTGTAGGCAGTCGCCACCGCAATGTGCTTTCTTCCATCTCATTGTCTTCTATGTTCGGACACACTCTTTTGGGATCGCCATCTATAACCACTTATACTATATTTTAACATGTTTGGAGATGTTTTCTTGTGCCTTTTGCTTCTTAGATACCAGTCTACGCTCTGCCCAGCTAGACCGTTTTTTTCATGTCTTGTCTTTGTCGATGGGCAGGCCTGTGTTGTTGCAAGGCTTGGCATGTGCGTGACACGGTTTGTGTGTATGCGAAGGAGAGGAACTGGCTATTTCGAGTATGTAGTCGTTCATAGACAGGAATTTAAAAAAAGTATTTCAACTTAGTTTTATTGCGTGCTCTTACTTGCTTATGTTCAATCATGCTGCTGCAAGAAACGTGCATACTTTGGATGGTTTCTGGGCGCAGGCAAGGGATGTTGTGCTGTGGAGAGCCCAAGGCGCCTGGTGTGAGAGGATGTTGCGCATTCGTCTGCAATCGATGGTTTGCGAAGTTGCCGCATTGGGCAAGAGTAGCGTGAACCCTGTTCGAAGGCCTTGGCGGCACCATGGAACATTGAACACAGGAGCATGTTCGTGGACGGCTCTACGTCGCAACTCTCGCTTACCACGCAATCCCGGTGCTCACGATTACTTGGGACAACTCCTCCCCATCCACGTCCTCACACCGTCTTTGGCTTCTGCCTGCGCGCGCGTAGACAGACTACTTAGAGCCACGTCTCCCCCCACACCCCTCCGCAACACGCACGTCGAGTCGCGAAGATGCGTTTGGACGTAAAGGTACGGCGACACGAGGCTCTGGAGGGAAGAAGTAGCGGCTAATAGAGGCTTGGGTATAGAGGCAACTGTTTGCGAGGTCGGAGAGGGTCAAGGGTGAGTGTCTACAGGCTGCCAAACGCAATTGTTGGTCCTGCTGGAGCTCCATGCTAACATTTGATAGGAATTGGTAGGAGCTATACCTCTGCGATACAAACACACTACTAAACGCCGCCCAAGACTTCCACCCGACTGAGCCATGGATCCTCACAACCCTGTACAGCGGTATGCACAGCTCTAGCACCGACATGGCAGCGCAAGACTGACCGAGGCAGGACACGTCCACATCTGGTCGTACATTTCGCAGTCGATCGTCAAGACGTTCGAGCTCACCGATGTACCTGTCCGCGCGGGTCGCTTCATTGCGAGGAAGAATTGGATAGTCGCAGGTGGGACACGGCCGCTCTACATGCGCCCGACAGAGGGGTTGACGTGGCTCGAATATAGGCTCCGACGACTTCCAACTACGCGTGTACAACTACAACACCTCGGAGAAGGTCACATCTTTCGAGGCACACCCAGACTACATCCGCGCCATTGCTGTGCACCCGACGCAGCCGTTTGTCTTGACCGCCAGTGTGGGTAACACTAGAACAACATTACAGGAGCTTGGCTAATGCGCTTCTAGGATGACATGACAATAAAGCTGTGGGACTGGGATAAAGGATGGAAGTGTATGTGCATTGGCACCCACCACAACAGCTATGCACCTCCGCTGACAGCTCTCAGGCGTGCAGGAATTCGCCGGCCACCAACACTATGTTATGGGCATCGCTATCAATCCCAAAGATCCAAACACATTCGCATCTGCGTGTCTCGATAGGACAGTCAAAATCTGGTCGCTGGGCAGCTCGACGCCCAACTTCACCCTCGAAGCGCATGAGACCAAGGGCGTCAACTTCATCGACTATTACCCTCAATCCGACAAGCCATACCTCCTCACAACATCCGATGACAAGACGGTCAAGGTCTGGGACTACACAACAAAAGCCCTCATTGCAACGCTCGAGGGTCACACCTCAAACGTCAGCTTCGCCGTATACCACCCTGAACTCCCTGTCATCATCTCCGGATCTGAAGACGGCACGATCAAGATCTGGCATTCCTCAACTTACCGTTTAGAGCAGTCGCTCAACTATGGTCTGGAACGAGCATGGTGTGTAGCATACCAGAAGAGCAAAAATGGTGTTGCGCTCGGTTTTGATGATGGTGCCGTAGTTATCTCCATGGGTCGAGAAGAGCCCGCTGTCAGTATGGATGCCGGTGGCAAGGTCCTTTGGGCAAAACACAATGAGATTCTCACTGCTGTCATCAAGGGCAACGACCAGCTGAAAGATGCTGAGCGTCTCACACTCCCCTCCAAGGACCTTGGCTCAACCGAGATATATCCTCAATCATTACTTCACTCGCCGAACGGACGATTCGTCGCAGTTTGCGGTGACGGCGAATACATTATTTACACTGCGCTTGCCCTCCGCAATCAGGCCTTCGGTTCCGCGCTCGACTTTTGCTGGGCGTCAAAAGAACACGACAAGGATTACGCTATCCGAGAATCTGCCACAAGTGTAAAGATCTTCCGCAACTTCAAAGAACGAAGCGTGTTGAATGTCGGCTTCTCCGCTGACGGCCTGAGCGGCGGAGTTCTGCTTGGTGTCAAGGGCCAAGGTGGTGTCGGCTTCTTCGATTGGGACTCCGGCTCTTTGGTCAGAAGGATAGAGGTCGAGCCGAAGAGTGTGTACTGGTCAGAGAGCGGCGAGCTCGTCACGCTGGCTACCGATGACACATTTTACGTTTTGCGTTATTCAAGAGAGAGCTACCTTGAGGCGGTACAAAACGGGGAGGTCGATGAGGACGGCGCCGAGGCCGCTTTCGAGGTTGTTTGTGATATCAATGAGGGGTATGTGCATTGCGGTCTTCAGTCTTACGGTAATCTAACTTTTGCACAGCGTACGCACCGGATGCTGGGTTGGAGACTGCTTCATCTACACAAACAGCACAAACCGTCTGAATTACCTTGTTGGCGATCAAACTTACACCATCTCACACTTCGATTCACCACACTACGTCCTTGGATACCTTCCCCGCGATTCGAGAATTTACATTGCGGATAAGGATGTCAACGTCGTTTCGTTTGCTCTTTCTCTGGCCGTGGTTGAGTACCAGACCCTCATTCTTCGAGGTGACCTGGAGGCCGCCGAAGAGACACTACCCTCAGTACCCAAGGATCAAAACAATAAGATCGCCCGGTTCTTGGAAGGTCAAGGTTACAAGGAGATGGCTCTCAAGGTTGCTACGGACCCTGAACACCGCTTTGATCTCGCTCTTTCGCTCGGTGACCTTCAACAAGCCGTCGAGATTGCGCGTGAGCAGGATACAGAGCACAAGTGGAAGACAGTCGGCGATGCAGCACTAGCAGGCTGGGACGTCAAGCTTGCACAGGAATGCTTCGTCAAAGCGAAAGACTTGGGCTCCCTTCTTCTCGTCTACTCCGCAACCTCGGATACCGATGGACTCCGCGAACTAGCTTCCCTTGCCGAGACCGCAACAGCAAACAACATTGCGTTCTCTGCGCTCTGGCAATCTAACGACACACAGGGTTGCATTGACTTGCTTGTCAAGACGAATCGCCTTGCCGAGGCAGTGCTGTTCAGCCAGACGTACAAACCTAGCACAACAGCGGGTCTGGTCAAGCAGTGGAAGGCTAGCCTTGAAAAGGAGAATAAGATCAAGGTCGCGCGGCTGTTGGGCGCGCCGCCTTCTGAGGGCGAGGGCGACGACGAGATGTTTCCTGAGTGGGAGGAGTATCTGAGATTGGAGAGGGAAGGCGGGACAGTCAAGGACCTTTTGATTCAGGAGGAGGAGGAGGCGGATGATGCGGCGGAGGAGGAGGTTGCTCAGGAAGAGGAGGAAGAGGAGGAGGAAGAGGAAGAGGAGGAAGAGGAAGAAGATGACGAGGAGGAGGATGAGGAGTAGGCGTTTTGCATTCAATGGGCAGGTCAAAAGGCAGGTTAGGTTGATGTTTACGCTGGTACTTGATGTGAGTGAATGACTTTGTCTTTCTAGTCTACGATGATGAAGAAGACTTAGTGTATGGGAATGATCAAATGGTACTATTCTTTCATTGCTGGTTCATTTTTTTCACGCTGTGGAATGGGTGGGGGATACGGGGGGTTGATGTTGTTCGTGCTTTTGCGCTATGTGTTGGTCCTCTTGTTCTTGGTGGTGCTTCCTACAATTGCTCAAAGCAGCAGGTAATGGGTGATGCATGTATACTGATCCTCTGAGAGTTTCCTCTTCTTTCTTGAAATGGTGCTTTGAGTGTTGAGGGAGTGGACGGCTGGGGGTGTATATCGCAGAAATTTTATGCAGAGGATAGTTAGCGATCTAACTCTATAGACGAAGATGAATTATCATATGTCTATTGAGTGAGGTAATTTGGGTACAAGGAAGTAGAACATTCTTTTGATGCGTGAGCAAGATGGCGGATTCAACACTTATATATCATAGTTTGGAATTTCATGTGATGTATCTTTCTGTCGCGTAAGATATATAGGACTACTGGCCGAGCAGCTTTGCATCGGTTGACTGGTATTTTGCTGCTCGATACTTTCTTATTGTAGGTTGCGTGTTAAGACGCTGGATTGCTAGATATAAATGATTGTGCGTGTGAGGGTTCAACGCCAATTTCGTTATTTCGAAACCTATGCTTGATTTTGTTCACTGCAGATCGCTGGATGGTTTCGTTTCGCGTGTTCTACATACTAAACTTTTACGAAAAGTGAGGTGACCATCGTGGTAGAGATGGCTGGAAGTCGCGCTAGTGAATCCTGGCGCGTACCACCCAAACTTTTGCGGGACATCCAACCTGCATTTCATGACTCTTCATTAACTCTCAGTCCAGCGCACGTTCGCTGCACCTTTATCTCCGCCAGCGTGTCATTCGAGCTTGTGCCCTACGGCGCTTAAAATGTGGCGCTTGCATCCCGATTTGTCGATCCGAACCGCTGCACTGACCCTTGCTCCATGCAAGCGCTTATCCAACGATCTTATTGCACGGATGCCCGAAAACACTACATCGTTGCAGCTACGTTGAGGTCTGGTCTAGAGGCGAGGCTCTCGACTGTGCCGCAATGCTAATAAAGGTGGCTAAATGCAGGTACGACTTGCGATAGTACATAGGCTCAAGCCCGCTCAGGTATGATGTCGTACGCTCGTTTTTTGTCACTTCTTTTAGCGGACGGTTCTTTTGGGCAAGAGTTTGCTGGACAAACTTGGGTAGTTCGATTCTTCCAAGTCTTTAGAGCGAAGGAAAAGCGTTTGTCTTTGGTGCGAGAGATTGCACGCAAGAACCAATATAATGGACCGACGACTTTCAAACCCAGTATCTCCAGTGTCTCCAGTTGAGATACCATCTCCTCGGCTTCAACGCCATGATAGCGCATTGTCACAGTCTCTGGAATCTACAGATGGTAAGGAATCTGAAACTGTGATCATGTTCTCAATTGACATTTCTAAGCCAGGTCCACCACGGCCCGGAACGGGAGCTGGCTTCCGTCTACCTTCCGGTGGTACTTCCTTCTTCTCCCAATCATGACCAGTCTCGCATTCGGAACCACGATTCTTGTCTTAGTGTGGTTCTCACAGCGTCACTATGGATTAGGAACAGATGATGGCTCATCAATCATTCTCTTCGGATGGCGCTTCACTCCTACATTGCTTGCTGTCATCTACACCCAAATGACTGTCATTCTCTTTGAAGATGTCAAAAGAACGGAACCTTTCGCACGGCTGGCCAAAGCTCCTTCTGACGGAGCAAGCGCGTCTGGTACAGTTCTTTACCAGAGCATGTCGGTCTTTTTCGACGTCACGTTCAAGCGCAAATCGGTTGGCAAGACTAGCTGGTGCTTGATATTCGCCGCATTCGTCAACACACTCGCTATGCTTGCCATATCGCCCCTCTCATCAGCACTGCTTACATCGGAAGAAGTCATCATTCCGAGAACTATAGAGTTTTCCAGAATCGTTCCGCGGGACGGCGTCCAATTACCTCTCGTCGCAAACAGAGAAACATACTTTAGGACTATAGGTGCCTTGATGAGAAACGTATCTACATCGGCGTGGATCACCGATTCCTCCCTAACGCTACCTTTTTGGCCTTCGTCCGAAGAAATGCAACTAAGCCCTAATCTCGTGTCTACTGCTGGATCCTGGGAAACGGAGACTACGAGATTACACACCAGCCTTTCTTGTCAGAACATGACTCTCGAGAGCGCTGAGATGACCTCTAAACCTTTCTCAGGAGCATATGATATCACGGGTAAAGGACCATACAACGGTACTCAACCGATGGTATCGTTCGTACTGAGTTCACATGATGGATGTAGGTATGAACTATCGCTTCATCCAAATGCCGACATCGCCTATAATGGAGGTTCCACTTGGTCAAACGCATCAACTTTCTATCCTGTCTGGGGCAGTTCTTTGTACGTTGGGCGCATCCCATTTGCGGCGAACATCTCTTCGACTAGTCCGTATGCACGCTTGAAAACTTCCGATCAGTGTAGAGACCGCGAAATAATTTTCTCCAACACGCCATGGACAAAATCTATACAATTGAGCATGGGCCACGGTCCTGCTCTACCACTTAACCAAACATACGAACGATCGCCTAGTTTCCGAATGAAGGCTATGCTCTGTGAATCTCGGTACACAATGGAGAAGCTATCAGTGATAGCTTCCATGTCCAGCACAAAAGCAACAACAATAAACACAACCTCCGTCTCCAGCAACGTGAGTGAGGTAGTTCCTCGCACACTAGTTGACCTCCCCAAGTTCCAGGAGTTGGCTCTGCAAGATAATTGGAAGAACTATTTCAACAGAGTAGGTATGAGCTACGATGCAGACAACGCAATGGATAAGAACCTGCAGGCGGATGCAGCGTATAATTATCAAGCTGCTGTCCCTTCGTTCTCTGGTATTGGACCACTACTCGCTGCACTGTATTCTTTTAACATCTCAGCTATGCTGGACGACCCTCACCTGGTCGAACAAGCAGCTCGCGTCAAAGGACGCTTCTTCACAGAAAGTCTTCGCGATGCACTCACCAATAATGAGGTGGTGCAATCGAAACTCATCAATGGGGAGTCTACCGTCATTGAAGAAAGAGTCATGGTACTCAGAGAAATCGGAATCACACTAGCTGCTCTTTTTTTCTTATCATCACTTCTACTTTTGCTGACCTTTTGGTTCTCGCGTTTGTCACATCGGCCACTCGACCTACAAACCGATCCTAGTAGTGCGGTAGGATTGAGCATGCTACTCGACCCACAGCTGGCTAGGACTTCTGCCTTCAAGAAAATGCATCAGAAAGGGAGTAAGCAATTTTACTCCACACTGCGTACTGCGACTTTCTGTACATCAGACGGTACGCTGCAGACAGGTAACAATGTGGATCAATCTGTCAACAGAAGTAAGTTACTACCTAAACATTGTATGGAGATGGTTAGACTCACATGAAACCCCAGCAATCTCGACCGAAGAGGAAAAACCTAGACGCAAGTGGCGACCCCTCGTCATTAGGGTGCGAGCGCTATCTGCTTTGGTCAGCTTCTTTGTCCTCATTGCAGTGGCTGTCCTTATTTTGAGCCTGTTTTCTTCTCAGTCACGCCTCTCGCAAGTGGCTTTCGTTTACAAGACCGATGTGTCTCGCCTGGGTCTGAGCTTCCCCTCGTTCGCCCCAATTTCGATCGCACCCACAGTTGTGAGTATTGTGATTGGACTATGGTGGGGTCAGCTCGACATGATGTTCCGAGTGCTCCAACCCTTCATATCCATGTCACGAGAGCCAACGCCGATCACCAAAGGTGCAGGATTGTCCTATCGGTCAAATACATGGGTCGGAGCTGCAATCAAAGCAGCTCGCAACAGACACTTTGTGCTTCTAATGGTCGCTACTGGAAGCGTATTATGTCAAGTTTGTAAGATCCACTACCTATCTCAAGCTTGTGCCTGGATTACTAACACGACCTTACCAGTAACGGTCTCTATGTCGGCACTGTTCGAAAGGCAAGCGGCTAATATCACACAAAAAACTGGGCTTAACCGGACACTCAGTCTGAGACGTGACCCAGTCATAACAAAAATCAGAACAGAACCCGCCTATGAGTTTGGGTATATGGACAATATCCGTGCCTATGCAGTGCTCGATGAACTTTATCTTGATCCTCCCAAGAACTGGTTGGCAGGTGCGGCGATACAACTTTCTCTCAACAGCTCTCAACTTCCATGGACTTCAGACGGATGGAGCTTCGTACCCCTTGATTTATCAGAGTTACCGGACTACGTTTCAGTCCAGAAGACTGCCGATTCCGACGTGAAAGGATTGCCTGATCATCCGACCAATGTCACACTTCAAACAACTGGAATCCGCGCGCGCCTTGAGTGCGACCCGATTCAGGAGATAAGTAATGTCTCGTCTTGGATCGCTCCTATCAAGGAGGGGGACGGCGTTCCAGACACTTTCAATACGACGGGAGTTGAGGACTATTATTGGCTGAATAGCACAATGTTCGACAATACCCCTTCGAATACCTCGGCTTTCGCGAACACCAACCGGATTCAATGTTGTACTAACAACACTCACGGAACGACACATGAGGCTGCAATTGGCTACTGGTCGCCTACAGATGCTCAAGAAGTTCCGCATGCCAGCAAAACGTGGCCAATTCCTTTCGTCACGAAATGGATAGTGGGGAAGCCAATCAAGATCCCCTTGGGGAGCGATTCAGAAGTAGCTCCTGCGTTAAACCTTTTACTCTTCAAGGAAGTGCCATTGTTACAAGCTGCTCGCTGTATACCCATTATCGAGATGGCAGACACGATAGTAACTGTTGATAAAGTTACAGCGTCTGTCTTCTCCTATGAGCTCAGTGAACATCCCAGGCCTGCAGATTCGGCATGGTCAGACGTTTTTGGAATTCATGATCTTTCCAATACAGACAAACATTATAACCAAAAGTACACTGGGCCGCTAAATATTACGACAAGGTATGCTGATACTCGGTATAGTTATCAGTTCAATCACTAATTCTGTCTTCGCAGTTTTGGCGTCCTCTTCATGGATGCTATGTTCAGAGCTTCAGATCCCGATGATGTCAATACAGGATTGGCTACGTACTGGCAGCCTGTTGAAGACAATGCCTTTGTCATGCATGACCAAGAGCATGGTCTCAACATGGACTTTATGACGTATAGTATGTATGCCGCAGCCGCGAAAGACGCAAAAGCACTCCTGGATTACACCACTCTCGTACGCCATGCAGACCGGACCTTTCAAACTTTCTTCCAGCATTTTGTTGCAAACGGCATGTCTCTCAAGGAAGGTGGCTTAGCTTATCAGGGCATCAACGATCGTAGCCTTGAAGATCTGGGACGGTTGGTCGATATCAACGGGACTGCGCTTCCTGCTCGACAATACCCTACGTCTGACACGAATAGTACTGCCGAGGCTTGGGTCTCTAACCGTGTTCAAGTTCTACACATGAACCCTATTGCTACGTATTTAACCATTGCTATACTCATCTGGTTGATTGGTACTACGGCTGTAGTTATGTGTTTACAACGACGGTATATGAGTTGTATGGTTCGCGATGTACAGTTGATAGCAGACATTTTGGTGCTTGTTGCTGGCAGCGACAACCTTTTGAAGCTGGTTCATGAGAGAGGTATTTCGCTGAAGCGAGACGAGATCATCAAAACAAAGTTGGGATGGTTCAAGGATCAAGACGGGGAGATCAGATGGGGTGTTGAGGTTGTCGGGGGTACGAATGCCGTGGAATGGGTGGACACACCCAAAGAGATAGCATAGATGTCAAAAAGAGCGTTCTACCGAATGTGGTTGTAATGGCATATTAGGATAGAGAGTAATCATGTCCCAATAATCACGAAGAAAAGCTTTGTTCTTGCGACAAACTAAACTGTTCTGCTCGATGCTAAGTTGAACATACTGCTTGCGAAACTTTCAAGTCTAGTTTTGCATGTGCGACTAAGAACATGTCTTGTTTTTCCACATGTCACAGTGCATCTAACCAAGTACAAAATTCGTGAGTGTAATACCAAAACCGTCTCGGATCACAACTCCCTTCCCTTGCATGTGTCGTCAGGTTGAATCTCGTCACGTTGCCATGTGCGAGATCAGTAATTTGGCCAGCGTCATGTCTTGGGGTCTGTGTTTCATCTAACCATGAACAAAGGAATTCTTGTTACTTATTCACCCTGTCATTGGTCGGCATGTGAGAGGATGCGAGAATTGTGACGTTGTTTCTTTATCGATTTCGGCTGCCCGCCGAGAAAAGTTTGGGCTTTTAAGGTTTGTGTGGGCGAAAAGGTGGGGAACATTAACGGGGTTTTACATCATCCGCTACTTGTGAATGGTGTTCTAGAAGCTCTTGCTACTGCACGAAGACGAGAACTCGATCGTACCAAAAATTGGTCCCAATCTCTGTCTCGATCGCGGCGGAAGCAGATCGTCACGTGTATGCATACGAGATTCAACACTCCTCAAAGCAGACTACTCAACCAGTGAACAAGTCGCTCATTATTCATTATGTCAACATTATAGAACAACTCTACGTATACTAACGTATTCTAAATTTACGGTGATGGAGGGCGGAACCCCAAACTTGGGGGTCTTGAGCTCAAAACAAGGTACGTCTCTGTCAAGTGTGCATGCTGCGCTCATGGCAAAGGCAGAACATAAGACATTGATTAGGCTGTAGAAGCAGTCTGTGTTCGATCATAAAAGTAACAAAGTTTCTAGTCGAAAATCTATGAAGCTGTACATATATATGCGCTCCATCTTATTGCAAAACGTAAGCCCGCGCAATATTTCAAACCAAACTTAATTGTATAAGAGGATCAAAGATGCATCATGAGACATTCCTTGAGGCACATAAGGCAAGCACACACAACAAATGTCTATTTCGAGGTGCTATAATACTCTAGGCTAAGATCTTCGTCCTGCTCGCTCGTCCATGTCGGGATGGATGACGGGTGCCAAGGCGCTCAACCAAAAAAATGCTTTGTTGAGACTGGCAGGTGGGGTGAGGGTCGCAAGACTGTGAACAACAGGTGCAGTACTGGGCATTGAGACCCAACAGTGCAACACGCTCATAGGAAAGCGTCTTGAGTTCACGAGGATCTCGGATGTTGGTGGAGAGCTGAGAGTTATAATTTGCAATGATTGATATGGTTCGGGAGTGCAATGTGAAGCCAATTTCCATTCTATCAAGTACATTAACACACCAAACCAGGACAACTGACATAACCCCGAGTCCAGGTAAAAGAAGCATGCCCCTTAGAGCAGAATAGATGAAACCAAACCCGCTAGCCTGTAGACCAGAAACCCAAGATGGTATATGTCGTAACATCGTGAGATAAGTGTGTTATCAAGAAGAGAATACCGAAACTAGGTACCGTCCGCGATTATATCCAATAGTCGAGGAGTGAAAGTTAGAGTGTAGGATGAATCAGAAACATAAGCAAGGCTGGTGCGCGTCGTTGAGATAAAGAATAGATTTGCTTGCGACGCGTTCTACCTGGCCATTACGTTGGATGATACGATTCTCCAATCCTCTTCCTCTCTCCTTTGGGTATATCGCAAGGTAGGTAACCTGATTATGAATGTGAAGTGTACGGTAACAAGAACTCCCCGGCTGCCAACGTGGCGATCATGTACGATGACGGTGACACAGCTTATGCGTGGAAATGCTGGTGGCGGCCAGCATGGTCATGGGCGTGCCTCTTTGCTTTGACTGTCTCGTAAGCGGTGACGTATACGACTTCGGTCTTAGTCTTGTGTGAGTATGCAGCGGGTGCGCTTGAGACAGCCGCAACCTTGACCTCAACCGAGAGGTATGAGTCATCCGAATCTGAGGTCTCGGTCGAGGTTGGGGCGGGTGTCTCCGTGGATGATGGCGCCGACTTGGAGGACGAATACGCGGCGATGGGTGTTGATGATGCAGCCTGGTACGTGGATGATGCAGCCTGGTACGTGGACGAAGCAGCCTTGGATGTAGATGACGCGGCCTGCTTGGAAGAGCTGGAAGACTGTGCGGGTTCGTCCGAATCGCCATCAGGCGCATGCCCACCACACATGTAGAAGTGTACGTTCTGATCGAGATTACAGGTCTTGGTCTGAACATCATCTGGGAGAATGTAGGACATCTTTGCGCACGATGCCGCATCAGTGCAAGAAAGGATCGGGCACCACTGATTAGTTGCCGAGGCCGTATCTGCTCCGGTCTGGTTACCGGCCACAAGGTAGTATCCCTCAGACTTTGTAGGGCAATCGTCGCCTAGACAGTCGACGTAAGAGACATCCAGGTAGTTGAAGTCGTACTCATCGCCCTTGGTCCTCTCCATGAAATATTCGAATTGCACAATATCGTTGGGTTTGCACTGCTGCTCTTTTGAGATCTTGATGGACACACCGGTGACACCACCTTTGGGATCGGCGAGATTCTCCTGGTAAGTTTCGCCCGTCTTGAGCGTCACCATGCCGTCGGTGGGGCAGCCGTTGCCCTTGAAAACAGACCAGATATATACTGGATAATCGCAGCGATTGATGATCTTGGCCCAAGGTTCGGCCTCATTGCACGACTCGGTCAACGTGACTGCGTTCCTTTCGTCGGTGGCAGAAACACCCGCAATCATCGCCGTAGCGGCGGAAAGGATTGTGATGAGCTGCATCGTGGCTGATTGAGATCGGACGAAGGATAGTAATTTGAGGTTGGAGGAATGTCTTTCGAAAGAGCGACTGCTGAACACCTGAATGAGTGAAGTTATTCAGCAAAATGAATAGTGAGTGACAAAAGTCCTGTTTGAATGGAGAGTCTCAAAGAACATCCGGGGGATGCGAAGTAAATAAGACGGTTAAATCCCGCTTAGCATGCGCAGCCCGGAGCTACTCGACCCAATCCACCATGGGACGAATCGTCACCAGTAGCGTGGTCTTGTTTTTGTTGTGGCTTGTCAGGGCCCAGACGGATAATAGCCCGGAATGTGTGAAGCTTACGACGAACTGGGTAAGGGGCGAACCAATTAGGCAAGGCATGTACCTGATCGGCAGGAGTTTTTGCCATGCGACTGGTGGTGATTTTGATCGATTCACATCATGTAAGCTGCGAAAACAGAGTAAAATACTGCTGAAAACGGGCGATCGACGGTGCTGTGGGCGCAGAGATTTCCAGCTGAAGAAGAGCCTCTCCGGCGTATCCGTTTACAATGACGACAAAGACGTTTGGCTGGCAGCTGTTGAACTCATATCACTATCCACGTGAACAGTTAATTATGAATATAGACCCCGAGTGCTGTTGTATGCCCAGGGTTCTTGAAAGGGTACGATTTGAGATTATGCACCTTGGCGAGCATTGCGACTGCCCCTAATTGACGAACTCGCCCGCGCAAGAAATGGTCAGGGGTTAACATGCCGATTCGCCAGTCATATATCTTCTAATCATGATATTTCTCAACAGCTGGGCAGGCTGATGCATATGAACAATTTGGTCTTGTTCGATATACCGTCCTGCAGTAAGGCATGCAAAGACGAGAAATGCGTAGCAAACATGCGCAGTACGTTGTCGTAATGTCGCAGTGTATCGGCAACTTGGACCACTCGGGACAATGTCGTGTCCATAAGT
Organism: Dothidotthia symphoricarpi CBS 119687; assembly: GCF_010015815.1. Taxonomy (NCBI): domain Eukaryota; kingdom Fungi; phylum Ascomycota; class Dothideomycetes; order Pleosporales; family Dothidotthiaceae; genus Dothidotthia; species Dothidotthia symphoricarpi. Next base: position 657,639 of record NW_022985028.1, read on the forward strand.
AATCTCCTACGCCCACCAACCGGAACCATGTCTATCCAAAGTACTGCCGAGATGAAATCAATAACGTGGCGAACGAACGTTCTATTCAGTCAACGCTGCTTTCCTCTCCTTCTCTAGGGGCCTGCGTTATTCGTATATCCCTTGCCTGGAGTGCAAAGCCTGGCGTGACGCGTCGCCGCACGGATGTACGGATGTCAAGTTGTCGTGCTACGTTGAACGGCCAACAGCGACGATCGTAACTGCCGAGCACCCGTGCGAGTCATTCGTTACTGTGTTAAGTTTAGCATTTCTTCTTCCAGTGGTGTTGTGGCTCGTTGTTAAGCTCACGACAGGGAATTAGGTGACATTCCATACACGTGAAGACTTGCTATCATGAACACGTGATTTCTCGTCTTTCCTATCTCCAATGATTCAATACTAACCAACGCGGCCTCCGTATGTCCACCGCCTCCTATCAGTCAACCAATGTGATCCTTTCGACGGCATAGATCTACAGGGAACTGATATACTTCAACCAAAGCTCCCGCAGCATAGTATCTCTATCACCCAAGCATCGCTCGATGGGTTGAGACGTGATTGTAAGCGCAGAAAGAGTACGTAGGCACAACATCGAAGGGCCTCGAAGGCTAAAAAGCACGGCGCAGGCAGTGCGCAGCGGGGCGTGGAGATAAGAACTGAACGCGCGCAATGTGACGTCTCCTATTTCAAGCTGTACATGAATGACTGACGAGTTTGTACTTCGGCTACTGGCTACTGGCTACTTGTTACATTCACCTCGGTAGGTAATGTCTCGCAGCGGAGTCTCTCATTGTATGGCATTACTTGTCCTTTATTTCCAGTAACAACACTATTGGTCCTTTATGAAGAAATGCGTGCGTGGCCGTTTGAGTGTAATTTGGATTTCGCACGGAACAGTGAGAGCATTACTGGTACTCTCAACTACGTTATGTATGAAAATGGTTCCTATTCTCTTAATGTACCTACAAACCAAGTCGCACTCATAACGCTGTCTAGCGTCGTATCTATCTCATACATTACCATTGAGTTGATCATGTGCTTGCCCTCCACACCATCCCGGATGTAGGTGTCAATTAGGAGGGTATGAGTAAAAGAATGTGACAGTGATGTTACTTTTCGTCGGGAAAGAATGAGTAACGTCGTAGATCTCAATCAAAACGTTGCAAATCTATATTACAACGACTCTTGTACGCGACCGGGGGGTTCGAGCATGGTCAGTTTAGTGGGAACCCCATCTTTAAATAGCTTATATTGCCCGAAACGACCTCAGCACTCTGTCTTCAACTGACAACTGCAATTCGATGCACATGATTCAAGGACCCATCGACAGTGCTGAAACATATGTCGCCGAGGAAGTAAGTCGGTTTCTAAATCTGGCTTTTTCATGTTGAGGAATCTCGAGGAAGGCGGAAATACACAGTGAACAGACCGTAAGTTTGTGTTCCGCGTGAAGTTTCTAGGAGTCGCGTCCAAACCCATCATCCACTGAGCTTACAACTACGCATATTGTACAAGACATAAATGAGACACACTTAACGTACTACACAACACAATCGCTCGATCTACTCAAACCCTGGAAAACAAGCACCTTGGTCTCATTCCAGACAGTGTGCCAATAAGCCGTTGATATCCTTTTCACGTTGAGGTTCGCTACATTTTAAGCATGTCAAAACCTATTCCTCCATATTGCAAGCCCACTTATTCTTAAAGGGGTTTCTAGCAGATTTCAGGTGTCCACGTGTGCCTATTCTCCAGCTATCAGGCTGCGCAGAGTCCAGTGACTGCCGGTTTCCTCACCGGTCGGGCAAGGGTTTTAAAGCAGCTGTGAATAATTGGTGGTCTCAACAATTGGGGAGGATATGGACGACTATGCCTGGTCTGTAAATTCGGCATTCCATAATACCGCTCACTGTGGGGATGTGACTCATCTATCAGGCCTCGCTTGAACGAACAATAATGTGCAAACAACACTGACACATCTGTGACTACACGTGATCAATGCATACCAACAGTCCCGAACAAACACAGAGACAAACAGATACCAAAATGTCTGAGGTTACACTCTAGATTTGCCTATCTTCCAAATCCGGTATTTCGCATAGGGAAGATGACCAGGATGGCAATCCCCCCGCGGAGGTCCAAAGGTTTTTCGTACAACCAAGAATAGAGTTAACCGCTGGCAAATTCTTGAATGTAAGTGGACTGAAGTTTTGCTAGACCTCGCTGAATAAGAAGTTGTTGCTGAAATGGCCTAACCTTGAGTCTCTCAGACTTCATCGACCACTTCTTGGCGCATTGAACGGTAAGCTTAAAGTGGCTAATCTTCCAAGTAAGACACCAAACAGCGAGATATTCCCGAAGATTGATTGGGAATATGTCGGGCCATTATATGCCTACCCAAGATCGACATGGTAAACAGTCGGGGTGGTCAGCAGTGCCCTGTTCGAGACAGTGTCCATTGCTGGAGCCGGTTAATGTCGGAAAAGTTGACCGTTTATCTTCAGACACAAGCGAAGAACCTCACAAACCCGATCGTATGGTTGCAATGATGACCTTTTCGCTTCTCGCGTGAAGCGCTCACGGTGCACATGCTTATACGGAGTGTGGTTCTGCATTGCAGTGCATGGGTCCATTCCGTTCGCAGGCGCCACACAAAGATCCCTACAGCCCCACGTATTTCAGAACGTCCAGGATCTTGTCTCAATCACTCTGCATGTTTAGCTTGCTGTAAGTCATACTGGATCGCCATACCTTGACAGCGTACAACGCGCGATCGATCTTTTGTCTAGACCTTATCACCTTGAGTGATGTGCTGCTTCTTAGGCACTTGTCCTCGATTCAATCCAGCCGCTCGATATGCCTAGAACCATCAGCTTCAGGTTGTTTGCCTAGACCGCGCTCTATCCAGGGACTATTAGGCGGCGATATGGGCATAGGTGCCCAATAGTGACATGCGCGGCCCGCCATCGGTGAGGGAACAGGCGTACTGGCTGGTGACCGCTGACCGGGACGGGCCTCGCCTGTAACACACTTATGCAGTCCTGGTTAACAATCCATCTGTCAGTTGATTCTACCAGGTGTGAGCATCCTCTGCTGGCTAGATGCTGTGGGCCGTCTGGTTGAAACATTATCGAGGCGGATTGTATATAGACGGTGAGTATAGCGCGATATTACCAACAAATTACGAAGAGAGATCCAAGATGGACAGTCAAGGCCAAGTCACGCCATGTGGAGGGCACTGACAGGGGATAGGTGGGAATAGCTCTGGAACATTGGCATTCATGGTGGTGTGTGAGTGAGCTGCAACATCACAGTTCAACTACCAACTGCTAAGTATGTCACTTATGTACACCGCTCTTGCCGCCATCCAACGAGATCAGTTGCATTGAGTCATGGGGTGGTTTTCGGCATGCCGAAACAGTGACTAGGATGACAACCGGCAGTACGGTCCAATAACGTTTCTGGTGGTTAACCTGAGGGTACAAGCGTTTGAGCCGTGCGGCTCATGTAAACTGACCGTCCGGTCAACAGTGAGAGATATGCATTATGTGTGGCCTAGTGACGTTGGTCTCGGGTCGATTTAACTACCTGTTTTGCCAGCCTGCCTTTAAATTTTGGTGACTACCAGTACTTGGCAGAAAGTTTCAGTGTTCAAGTACTGCAGCAAAGCTACCAAGACATCTATATTCCATGTTCTATATACATGGGATAATCGCGAAAGATTGAATCGTATACCATCATAATAATCTGTAAGCCAATTCAAAGGGAGAAAAGCGTTGTAAACTTGAAACAGCCTATTCATACGATTGTAACCCCACAGCTGAAGTGTATACCCCGTCTAATATCGAACAAACATATTGAGTGTGTGTATCTCAAGCGAGGAGCTCGGCTCAAAGAAATAATAGAAAAGCTAGCCAAGCGCCCGTTCGGAGAATACACTCGAACAGATTCATGAACTAAATCTTAGACTCTTGGAGTCGAGGGCCGAACCAATCAAAGTAAACGGATGCGCCGGTTGCGGTATCGTTGCTTGATTTGCAGCTGAAAAAAAGCCCGGGATATGAGAGCTTTAGGGTATTGCAAGAAGTCCAAAGTTGAAGAGAAGCGCCCAAAGCGTAGGGCTGATCGTCTATCTGGTAGTGGGTGGCCCTAGGGGTATAGGATAATCGATCTTGAGCATGGTCTTCGCAGAAGCCAAGTCGAGGCTTCTTACGCCCTCCGGCCGTTGATAGATTTGAGTTCAACGTCACTGTCAGACGGTTAGCGCTACTGACTAGCTGAACTGACAGTCTTTGTTTCGGCCACTGAGCGGAAATGCTTCGGTAAAAGATAAGAGGGAACGACGCCGCTTAAGTCCAACGACCACACAGAGCTGTCTCCAACGAACAGTTGACAACAATGACTGCTACCAGGATGGACGTAGAAAGGAGAATTCGGGCACCTACAAGATCAACCGTGCATGCGCAGGGATATGCCCGGGAAAACCTCTGGAAAGCGAACTTGTCAGCTGTCATATCTACAAAGGCTTCCAGATCGTCTACCCTAGATCGACTCGGGGCTTTTCTCATGACGTCGAGACAAAACATGCGTTTGTGAATGGTGCGGGTTCTCGGACGACTCTTGTCCATGACTTGTGGGAAGAACGGTGTGCGAAGATATCTGGACAGAGTCACTTACCGGTCGCCGTAGCCGTAGTCACTATATCAAACAATGCATTAGTGTGGTCCATGAGACACTGGTTCAAGAAACCAATTACGTACCTTGAGATGACCAATGTAGCTTTCTCGCCCAACGTCATGGGTTGACTCGAGCTATTTCCCAAGATGCCCTCATCCCATCCTGTATAGGAGCGTCAATGGACATGTTCGTATGTCTCGAACAGTGGATTCGAGACTGAGCGGAAGTAGGACGTACCTCGGATGACGCGACCAACGCCAATTGGTGTGATGAGATCGCCGCGACCTATCGACGAGTCGAATCTGATAATGTACACTGTCAGACATTCCAGCTCTTTATTTCAGCACGGGCGTGGAAGCGCCGTATACACTTACTGTGTGCCCTTCTGGTCCAGCGCTGTATCGTCGTAAAGCCAGCCTTAAAGTCGGTTAGTTGTTTCTTCCTATACACGCAAGAGAATGGTATCACCTGTGTATTCCATGGAGACTTCGTCGTGCTTCTTAGGGACATCTGTGCCATTTCCGGACTTCACGACGACCTTTTCGACACCCATTGTTGTAATTGGTGTTCAGTGTGCGATTGAGTGATTGTATAATGCGATATGAACCTCAAGTATTGCTTGTATGAGTAGTCGTTGTTCTATGAGTCTTGAAAGTAGCTACTAGACGTAATTTGATAAGGTGAAAAGAAAAATATGCAAGTGGGTACTAAAGGCGGAAAGACAGACAGCTTTAAAATGCGGAAAGCCAGACATATGCTCAGAACCCCCTGAGGATGCTAAAGATTCCCCAGAGCATGGTGCCACTTTAGGTTCGGCTACCATTGCAGCCCAATGCTACGGAATACATTGGCTTTGTCAAATAACACCGGCCCATTTTCCATCGTATGTTCCGGGAAAGCCTGATGGCCAATCGAAACCTGTCTTTTTCAGGTGTTTTGTCTGGTAATCTTAGGTCGCAGCGGAGGAACGGTTGTTTGTGCTCGCGGCACACGGGCCACAAGCACTACTCGCAGTCCCAACACCACTCCTAGGTGCTTGCTGGAAGGGCCGCTGGTAGGTGGTGAAAGCTGTCGGTCTTTCGGGGGGGTCTTTCCGATGCTCAGGCCGTTGGAAGTCAAAATTATTCCTAGTCAGTCAGGTCTGGAACTAAGGCTCGCCTGTGATCCGCAACATCCCAGCTGACACGCGGTGCCAGCTCCACTAGTTTGAAGTGAAGGTGTGTAGGAGTTCCCAGATTTCCCGCGTCTACCGACCGACATATTGAAGGTCTCGCCGATGTTGGAATTGAGAGGCATGTGAATCTGATTGGCCGTTTCAAATTCCTGATAATGTCCCAAGTAACCTGATGTTACCGTAACTTGGAGGTACCCTTATTTATTGTAGTCCAACATACACCATTGTGTGTTGGTAAGGTACAACAGTACATACGCAGCATAACGCCCAATTCCTGGAGTATGCAAGGGGATCACAGCATCGAGTTCGTGGCGTTACCGCCAAATCTTAAAACCGCATGTCGTAAGGGAATAAGTAAGCCAAAATGGCATGATGTTCATGTCCAAGCGCCCCAAAAAAGCCACAGCAAGCCTGTTCTGTCGAATGACGCACCACATATGCAAAATGCCATGACAAAGTTGTTTCAGCGATCGCGATCCAACTCATTTCATCCTTCGAGTACTACCACGTGAGACGGAAGGTTAAAGTCAAAAGTCTATCTGGAAAACGGCGATTCATCTAGCGCCGTAAGGATCTTCGAACACTACAGTGATTCACCCTGCAGCTTGTTGGCCGTTGGTTGCATGCTCGTTTATCAATGTAGATCAAAATGTTTTCTAAATCGGTGACCACGCGCAACCGGTTTTTTAAACGTTCTACCTGGGTCCATCTTTTCACCGCGTTACCCTCAATCACAACGAACATTTGTTAGTCGCTGTTCTAGAAGTGGATCCCGAGATCCGGTCACAGCCTAGGTACCAATCATGAACACAACGGATCAACATCCGGTTTCCCCACCATCCTTGACCCACATGGAAACAGTTTCAAACGTGGTTCGCGAAGCTTAATAAAGGAACATGACTATCATATTGCGTACAGTGTGCTTTTCGCGGTAAGCGCAAGCCTCATACTCAGATCAACGATCTACAAAAGTCTCAACATGGTTTACAAATAGCTGTAGACGGAGCAACCCCGTTCACAATGGTCCATGTGTCATGATAAACAGACAAACGTGGTCCGACCAATCGGCGTGAAAAACGACGCACTAGGCCCTGAGTAGCCACCTGAGAATCCAACGGCTTGGGATGTACCGATTCCGACTGTTCTGCTGGAGCGGTTGCGGCGGCTGAACTACAGTTTCATGGCTGACATTCAGAGACAAGAGTCAAGGCCCGCATCAGGGGGGTAGGTATGCATTCAGATGCATTCAGATGATATGCGGGTCTGCAGCGAGTTGACCGTTACTGGCATACACAATGTCATTGGACGGGAAAAGGCTCCGAGTCATAAAACACGACAAGTTCGAGACCTACCTCATCGTAAGTTGTTCCAGAACGGCAATTGTACCAGGTCAGCGACAGTGATGCTGGAGAAACCTGCATTGGGGAAGCGGTCGTCCTTCCGTAATCCGGCGCAATCACAGTAATATATCTCTGCGATCCCTGCTTTTTGTATGAACGCCATCAAACCCCCGTAGTGGGTGCCGACTTGATCGATACCATGGCTGTCATCGGACATGACGAAACCTCCGCCCATGCGCAGGAACATCTGTGGATATAGTGAGCTGATGATGCCTTGTTGTATAAATGGGTCAGTGTGACATACCTGGCAGATGGATAGACACGGATACGGCTCGGCCAGACCTTTCCGCAAGCCTGCCGAATTTAACTCGAGCAGGCCACCATAGGACGCGATGTATTTCAGGTTGCGCTCCATCCTCTCCCACACACCACCCATGCCTTCAAACTCGACATCGCAATGGTCGCTCAGCAGACGTATGAGATCGAAATGACCAACAACGGGTGGTCGAAGTGCTTCAAGCATGGCGTATTGTGAATCGAAGTAGTCCTCGAACAGCTTCTCATCCGTTCCATCGGCCTTATCTCGCGCCTGGTCATACATCGCCCGGTCAAAATCGATGGGTATGGTGTGGGTATGGTGAACAGAACCAATGAAGAAGTCGAAGGTGTACTTGTCAAGGATGCTCTGAATCATAGTCAGAGTAGCGGGCCGAATCCACTCAGACTCGAATCCGATCAAAATCTGGATCTTGCCGTTGTATGCATCTCTTAGTCGATGGGCCTCGGTGATGAAGTCGTCAAAGAGCTTGACCTGGCTCTCTTCGTTATGGCTGTTGATCTACAACATACACATCAGCTACTCGTTCTACCAAGATGACTTTTCCGACACACATACTTCTTCCGGGTAGAAATCTATCACAGGCCTGGGTATGTGTTCGGTAAGAGCGAACGTATGAAAGCCCTTGGCTATGGCTTCTTGAATAACTTCTTCCAGCGTATTTTTCGCATGGCCGCAGAACTGGCCAGAGTGGCTATGATGAGAATAGGGCATTTCTTCCGTTTTCACCTCTCGATTCGTGCTGAAAATTGCAATTTAAAGGTAGAGTAAAGAATTGTTTCGTTATAGATCTGAACAACAGTCACTTCTTATACGTTATCCAACTCAACCTAGGCAGCAGTCGTCGAGAGCGGGACAACCTAAAGAACCAAATTTCGACTTCACTGACGTAATCGGAATCTCGGAATCGGAACGTCTATTTCCCACACCTAAACTCTCTGCCGCAGATTCCTCTTTATATCGAGCCAGATTCTTAGCTTCTAACAGCTTGCTATTATTGCGTGTTGTTGCTCTAAAGCAGGTAGGCTCTTAATGTTCTCTGCGATTGATTTGGTTTGGTGAGGGTTCTTTCTATTCTGACTCTGTATGGAAGTGTGATGGACCAACTTCTCCAAAACACATATCAGTTTTTATAACTGCATTGGCGAATCAAGAGAAGTACAAGTGAGTCACCGCACAAAGTTTGGTCTTCAGTACCGCCGACGAGGAGATCTGATGACACCTCTACCAACGGCTGGAGCGCCTATTACATACTCTTCTCACGAAGTTTGTTCACCATTGCTAACGACTCCCAGTATTTTCACATGCTCACATCGTATAAGACTAGATTGGTATCTCAGATCATGTTTCATCATCGACACCCCCGTCGACTTCTTTCCCAGTACAAATACCACAGCACAACGGCCAGTCAATTGTTCTCTACACTGCCGTCCTGAAGCCCTGAAAACCCACCCCTCAGAACCAAAGGCTACCTAGGATAACACGCAGCACTCAAACCACCCCATCCGAAGATGCCCTTCGCCAAACCCCAACCGCAAACCCTCTACTTCGCCTACGGCTCCAACCTCAGCCTCCTCCAAATGTCCACCCGCTGCCCCCAAGCAACCTACGCCGGAATCGCACGCCTCGAAAACTACAAATGGATAATCAACACGCGAGGATACGCGAACATCGTTGCCGTCCCTCCTTCCCCCCCATCGTCAAAAACTTCAAAAATCCCATCCTCCAAAACCTCGAAAACACCATCCCAATCCCCAAAACCCTCTACAACCCAGTCAACCACCTCCCCCCTATCTTCCCCAGCTCCCTCCCACCCCAACGAAAGTACAGTATACGGCCTCGCCTACCACCTCCCCCCCTCCAACGAGTCCCTCCTCGACGCCTACGAAGGCGTCCCAACCGCATACACGAAGACTTACCTCCCATGCGCGTTCTGGCCCAGCACGCTCGATGAAGCGGTTGATACGACGCGGGCGCCGGGTGAGGCGCGGCGGGTGATGCTTGTGTATATTGACCGGCGGCGGACGGGGGTAGGGGAGGCGGGGGGGGAGTATGTTGGGCGGGTGAATCGGGGGGTGGGGGATGCTGTTAGACTTGGTGTGCCTGCGGGGTGGGTGGAGGAGGTTGTTAGGGGGTTTGTTGCTGCTGGGGGGGGAGGAGGGGGGGAAGAGGGGGAAGGGTGTAGTGTATTCAAGTAAAAGGCGAAAGGGATAGTCGGTCAATCATGGACTAAGTATGCTGAGTGCAAGGCTATCTCGTTTATCCATCCTTTCATCCATCCATCAAGCCAAGTGACGCATCTCGACGTGCAAGAGCGCGAAACATCTATCCACCCCATTCCATCCCAACTCCTCACTCCTCACCCTACACGTCTAAGCGTTATCCCTCGCCTCGCGGTAGCTAGCCTAACACGCGCACAAAGCCTCATCAGTTAGGGCTCCGATATTTCTGCTGCAAAACGGCATCAGACAAAGGGGCAGGCAGGTAGGCAGATAGAGAAGGAAAGAGCAAGATCTGCGAAGCATGATTCTAACGCACCTCTTGTTCAAGCTGGAGCTGGTCGACGACAGGAGCCAGCTCCGACAGAATCTCGTACGCCTTCTTGTGGTACTCGAGTTGGGCGGCGATGAGGTCGGCGAGGTTGCGCAGGGGCTCGGGTGTGTCGAGGACCTATACACGTACAAGTCAGCATACGTCTCTGAGTGTGAATATATGAGTGGGTGCCAGTTGGACAACGCACATTCTTCATGACGCCGACCGCCTCCTCTGTCTGGCCTACAAACTCATCCTCAGCCTGCTCGATCTTCGCCCTCGCCTCCTCACTCAGGTCCTCCTCCATGCCATGGCCCCGTCCAGCCTGGCCGGGCAGCACAAACGCACCGCCCTTGGCACTAGCCTTGGTCGCATCGAGGCCGAGCCTGGAGCTCTCGACAGCCTTGCGCGCGCGCGTCGCAAACTGGATGTTGGTGTTGAGCGTTGTGCTCCAGCCGGCGAGGAAGCGGCTCTGGATCTGAGCGTCCTGCGCCAACCGCGCGTCGCCCAGCTTCTCACTAGCGATGGCGTACTTCTCGAGTCCCGTAGCGAGCGGGTCCTCACTGGAGTTCGACTGCTCTGCGGTGAGCATGTGGGAGCTGTTGAGTGCGGCGCGGGCGACGGCATGGCTGAAGGTTTTGGGCTGGGGCTTTGCGGAGGGCGGGGCGGAGAGGGCGGCCTGGGCTTCTGCAGGCGAAGTGGCGCTGGAGAGGAGGGTGACTTTCTCCGAGACTGTGCGCCCGAGGTCGTTGAAGGACTCGCGCAGGTTGGCTGGGTAGTCGTACGCTTCGTTTGCGTACTGCGAGCTGGAGGGGACGGGGGCGTGTCAGACTGCGTCGTTGCGCGCCGGTAGAGGGTGGGTGCCACTTACGTGACCTGCAGCATGGTCGTGTGCACCCGCTTCAAGGCATCGACTCGCTTCTCGAGCTCGATGTAGTCGGGGGGGAGTTGCGTCTGTCAGGCGTCGTATCAGTATCGGCTGGCACCAGCATCAGCAGCATGACCATGCCGTCGCACCTTATCCTCGACCTGGCCGACCTGCTCCTTGACAAACTGCTGTGTCCTGGCCGCCCATGGTGTGAAGGAAGCACTGCGGAAGCCATGTCAGCATTATCTCCGACTGCGCAAGCCAAGCAAAAGCGTTTGGGGGACATACGAGATGTTCTTCCCGAAGGCTGAGATCTTTCCGAGGTTCTCCATGCTGACGTATGTGGGTAAGATGTTGGGGGAGAAGAGTGGTTCCAAACGTGGGGTGCGTTCCGTGGTGGTTGTGCTGAGACGGCTTTCATGTGGTTGAACCCTCGATATTCCGCCCTTGATCCCTGCAGGCACACTAAGCCCGGTCTGGGACCTACTATCTGCTTTCTGAACTCTGCGAGTGATTTGAGGGTAAGGCTGATAAATATGTGCGTGTAATTCATGAAGACAAGAAGTGATTTATTCGACGAGAAGAACAAATTCATTATAGTTGTACTCTACAAGAAAGATCTTTTTGCATTACACTCAAACTCCTCCGATGCTGATGCTAAAATCTCGCAACCATCGCAATGCACGTATTACCCGCCTCCAACAGCCCAAACACACACCAGGACACTCGAGTCCAGCAGAATAAACATGTGCAAGAAACCACCCACCCATCCACCTATATCGTACAAGTTCCTCCAACAACCCAACCCGTGCACGTCGGATGTTGTAAGATGAGAAGAAGAGAACCCCACCCCATGCGCCATGACCGAAATACCTCGATAAACCCCGCCAGGATATCTCCCTCTCTTACCCAACATGGCCCCGTACCAAACGCAACCCCCAATCCCTCTTACACAACAAGTTCGCCCTTCCTAAGCCCCTTGCAGATCGCCTGCCAAGCACCGACGACGTCAAAGCTACCGTGCGGCAGGGCACCTAACGACTTATCGCATAGCGGGGCAGGCCTCGCCCAAATTCACCGCATTGATCCAAGTCCGCTGCAGTGACGTTCCACGTTGACGGCGGGCGGCCTGCTGCTGTGCGCCCTAGGAGAAAGCAGGGGGATACCGCTGCCAATTCATGTGTCGACCACGTGTCACCGAACGCCTCTCGGAAGCATAGCTGCGACGACAGTCGGAAATAACGGGACTGACTGCATGCTTGCGTGCGTGAAGGTAGCGTTTTTTTGCGGATGTCAGCTTGCTCGAACTGCATGCATCCAATGTCCAGAAAACTTGGTCGTGACGTGTGTGTCTATCTGTTCGTTGCACGACTGGCTGACGGTCGTTGTCGTGCCGCAATCCGTCAGTCGATTCCATGTCCGCTATACAGAGTACTGCGACATTGACCCCGCGATCGATTGCTTGCGGTCGCCGCCATATCCCGACCCCCAATCGACAGATTCCGGAGACCCGTCTGTTCTCGTGAACATGTCGAAATTTCCCTGTGCGCTCGCGCCTCCGGCGTAATCAGAGCTTGTGACGGTCACACTATCCGGAGAGTCGGAGATTGTCATAGAGCCAAAGATGCCCCTCATTTCTTTCAGGTCGTCGGACACTTGGTCTTTGGGCGCTGTTGCTCGCTCGTGGATGAAGTTTTTGATCGAGCGAATGATGGGCGGACATGCTTCGTCGTTGGGAAGCCACCAGTCCGAGGGGCTAAGTCCGTAAGACTCGAGCATACGCGTTCGCATGACGTCTGAATAGATATATCTATGTCACAGGTTAGCAAATATCAGCGAAAATAGTGCCTGTCGATGTAGATCTGAAGCCGGCCCGTAGACCAAACTCGACTGTCAAACACCGCGCAAAGAAACCAAAAGCCACTCACCCGGATGCCTCAACCTTAGCAAAAGTCCGTCGACACCACTGTATTGTCTTGGAGTCTCTCGGTAAAAACAACGTAGAGATAGCGAGCGTGATTTGCGCCTCGATGATCGTCCCCAGCGGAGCATGAGGATAAGCGCACAGTGCCTCGAACAACTGCGCCGCCCTATACGCCATATTAGGTAGTTCAGGATTAGTCGGCCTGCGCAATGCCATCGCCGTCGAGACATAGTGCATGATCATGATCCCCCACACATCCAGCAGAAGAAAGTTCGACGTCCACAGAGGCTCGCCCCACATAACGTCCGGCTCATACGGGTTGACAATGTCGTCGGGACCAGGTTCGCCCGGGATACACTTGACCTTGTATCTGGGATCCAAAAGAGTCGGGCCGATATCGTCTTCCATATTGTCCACCTTCTCTTGCAAAACAGACAGTTGTAACATAAACTCCTGATCGCTGAGCAGTCCCTTGCCCTTCCGAGCAAACAGATCATTCGAGTCCTTCGCCACCAGCCGCGAGTAAGCAAAACGCTCCTCGTACAGCAAGTCCAGGTCGTTTGGGTTCTCGCGGAGTTGCTCCACGTAGCGATCGTGAGCGGCCACATACCACTCTCGGCTGAGTACTGATTCTCCGCCCGATTGGAACCCGACAAACAAATCGAACCGGATGTACCACAGCAGGACTTTGAGTAGGAACTGCGACTTGGTGATAGTCTCCACTGTGTAGAGGCGGATGAGCATCTCGAAAGCAGCCTTCTGGTGGCCCATAAGGTTGACCCAGTCACCGAGCATCTCCTGTCAAGCTTCATCAGCGTGTTACATGTCAAAGGCTGCGGATACCCTAACCTCTATACTCGCGAGCTGTAAGATTGTCAAAAACGTCGCAAGCCCATGCTTCTTGTTTTTCGTAATGGCCACCCGGAGTCGCGACACGGATTCATTGTAGAACTGGAGGAAAGTGGAGATGCGGCCGTCTGGCTGAGAGAGCGTGTGGAAGTACGCTGCATAACCCACCACCGCATACTTCAACGGTTCAAACTTCATGGCTTGAGCCAGAAGATCGACTTTGATGAAATTTTGAGCGTCGCGCTTGAGTGAGTAGTGATGAGAGGACATGTGGTTCTTGAAGTAGTTCAGATAGAACTGGACACTTTGCGCTTCTGTCGAAGCGCTCTTCATTGGCGGTGCGATCTTGGTTGCCTGCGTGCTGCCTCTCCGTGATAAACTCGGTTGGTTAGACGTTGGGACTGTGGAGGAAGCTTCGGTAGACGGCGAAGTGCTCTGGTCGATGAGTGACGCTGGTGTGTTGGAAGAATCGCGCAAGTCTTGCTCCCTCGACATGAACCCAGCATCTTCCTCGTAGTCCCCGTCCTCGTCGTCAAGAATAGCTGCCAGCCGCTCCTTGCCATCTTCTTCGTGGTCTTCAGGAGACGAAACACTTCCTGTCGAGCCAGACTTACCCGACTTGAATCCACGAACTAGCTTCTGACTGCCCTGAGTGTCGGGATAGATGCACTCGCGGCCACCCTTCCGGCATCCTAGTCAAGAACTGTTAGATCGGCCGTGTTAAATCACACCCAGGCGTAGGAGGAAAAGCTTACTTTCACACACAGGATGGCTCTCGTCGCACTACAAGTCCATCAGTCATGTCTTCAAATTGGTGACACTGCGCGGTTACCTTGACTCTGCGATGTCTGCACGTAAAGCAGCCGCTCCGAGTCCGACGATGCTTGACTTGCTCTCCCGGACCTAGGCGTCTTCGCGGGCGGGCGGATGCGCCTTGCCCAGGACCAAGAGGCCCCGGGACATCATCGTACTCGTCTGCGTAATTGGAATGCACATGTGGATCTGCATATTGTACAAAAGGGCCTTGTACTCCAGGATGGAATGGGTTTTCAGTTATTCCTGAAGGGTAAGAAGTGTCCGGGGCGATCCCTGGTGGGGCACTTGGAGCAACGTGATTCGGCGGGGCGCTGGGGTCGACATCATAGTACTGGGTCGGAATGTCATGGCCTGGCGGGTAGTATCTCGACATATTTTTTCGAGATGCTGTGAAAAGACAGCACGGTAGTGAAGTGCTTGGTGTTTGTGACGGATGGCGTGCCGAAATGCGATCAACGTCATCCAGGTCCAGATGCAGGGATTGGAGAACGAACGATCGCCCGTGCTTGACAATGGCTCTCCAGCAGGGTGCCAGGAACAGTGGAGCGTGGATTGAAGGTGATGGAGCTCATAGGCAGACATGCAGGGTTGGGTGGTCGAGCCCGTAGGTGAGGACAATGCCAGGAGACGCTGGTGGGTGCGCTACTGTCAATGGCCAAGTAGGCTAGAGAGGCGCAACAGAGTCTCGACACAGGCTCCACGACTGTTGACGACGGAGGCGGGCGCAGTGCCACTCTGGACTGGGACGACAGCTGTGGAGGTCGCACGGCAGCCGCTAGGCCATGACATGAGCCCTCTGTTTCGTTTCGCAGGGAGAAGAAGCAATGATTGACGCCAGGAAAAAGCAACGTGTGAGATGCTCCCTGCTGCACGTTGGGCATAGGACGCCGGACGGAGACGGACCCCGTGGCTGGGCACCGCACCCGTTCCGCACTCCGCGCTTCTGTCAAAAGATTAGCTGCACATGCATGCTGCGGCCTTAGGCTAGGCGTTATCGACGCTCGGTGAACTGAGCAACGGGCCCACGACGCCCATGTCAAAAGGAGTGCCAGGCCCCCGCATGCGCAACTCGGATCACCGTCCATGCTCTGACCCGCCGACTCTTCTTGGCTCTTTGGGAAACGCAGTCGACCATGTGCATTGTGCATTGTGCAGCGCTCGACGCGGATCGCCTTTGCAGCGGAGGACTGCCTTCCCGGAAATGATGCGCGCCGCGTCCGACCAGAGGTGGGGCCTTGCAGCTCTATACACTGGACTTGTGCAGCGAATAACGTCCGAGGTTGGGGCGCTGGACAAAAGTCCAAGTGCCGGTTCCTACCTTACCCCATCTGGTTCCTGACGAACAAGCTCGTTGACCGGGCCAAGGAGCCTCGAAGTTTGGTTCCGACGGCGCTGGGCCTAGTGCTAAGGCTACTTCGGCAGAGATATCCCTCGACACTTCGAGATGCGGGTTCATCTCCCGTTCGGCGCGGCATGTCCAAAGCACGCACTGTCAGGGCAATCGTTTGCCTGAAGGAGGAAAAATAATTAGCACCTTCCCCAAATACCGACATTGAACCAGTACCAACCGCCATGAACAGCGCGCCACCCATCATGCCACTGCCACTGTGTTGAATTCTTGCACCAATCTTTGCACAGAGGGCGCTGCGTGACTCGGGAGATGATTCGCGAAAAGATGTCGTAATCGTGGCGATTGAATGGTCAGAAAATCCTACCGATCTTTGCACATGGATGCTCATCATTGATTGTCATATGGATCGTAGCAGCCCAGCAAGAAAAAAAAAACTATGCGTCAGAATACCTAGAAAGAGAAACAAGGCAAGGTCGACCATACACACACATCCTTGCCTCCTTCCCTCTTGCCCCCCTCCCCCACCCCACCCAGCGCGCAGGGAAGGAAACAAGGCCAGGTTGTTCATCAAAACCCATGCAAGCAGTGCAGACTCCAGGATTCGAAACACCTGTGCAACATCCGACAAAACGAGAGGAACATGGCTGAGCTGAGCTGAGCTGACCCCCTTCCTTCCATTTCCATCCTCATCCTCATCCTCCACAGTGGAGTCCGTCCACTCCGTGCACCTGCACACCACGACAAGACAAGCAGTGATTTTCCGCCCAAACTCTAGATAAGATGATGCCAAACTCTCTATTCATAACCCTCGTACGACTATTCCTTCCTTCCTTTCTTCCCTTCGTCCTTTCCCAGCGGCAAGCTACCTCACCTACTGGTGCAACTCGGTCCGACACTCCAACGGCGTCAATCGCGCGTGGCGCCTATCACACAGCGCTGCTGCTGCTGCTGCTGATCCCTCAGGATGGGTTGCCTGAACGAGACGTGTGGTGCTCAAGGGCGACGGGAGTGACGGCAGTGTGGATACGGGTGGGGGGTGGTGCGCATTGGCTGGATATGCGCTTCACTCCATGACTTGCGCGCGGCACGGGCACAGTCATACGGTAGGTAGGTGGGCAGGTAGGGACGGAATCACGGCCACGTATGTATGTGAGTATGTATGTATGTATGTGTGCAAGTGGGCCACCATCACATGTAGGAAGACATTCGCAAGTCCATGAACTTTCTGCAAACCCAAGCACGACCCAAGACAAGCCATCCATGTGGGAGCGTTGAAACTAGCATGTTCCTCTGATTTGATCACTAGACTACCACAGCACACCAAGTGATCGGTGAAGACAAATACTACCACGCTGCCCACGCAGTCGTCGTCTCAAAAAAAGGGGGCGTACCAAGACCTCCCTGCTGAACCCATCCGTGCTACCCGCATATACACGAAGAAAATATTCGTCAATGTCGTTCAAAGATGCCCCATTTGCCCAGTATAAGAGAAGAAAACAAAACCAGATAGATAGATAGATATGAGATGACCCCCCCTGCGCCCTTGTAATTTGGGGCCCCCCAAAAAAAAATGCAAAATAAAAACACGCTGCCACGCTACGCCAAACGCTCCAGATTTGATAAGACGAGTTGAGTAACATATGAGAGTGCCATATGCTTTTGCCGAAAGATGTGGGCGGATCATGTCGAGAAGGCCTCGTCCGAGTTAGTCAACATGGGAAGAGATTCGCGAGCCAGCTAAAGATGGGGGTATTCGAAGAAGAGATGTGGAAAGACGGCTGGGAGGAGGAGGTAGATGTGCATGGTCATCACACAACTACCTCTGCCGGTTCGGCGCGTAGATCGGCTGGTGTTTCGTCGACACCCTGACCTCTGCAGAGTGGGCATGAGTTGCGGCCTGTGGTCAACCACTGGGGGGGGGGGGTTAGTAAGCGACACATTGAATGGTGAGAGTTGGATTCGACTTACCTGATCAATGCAAATCTTGTGGAACAGATGTTCGCATTTGACCAGTTTGCGCGCCTCTTCTTCGGCCTCGAAATCGCACAGGCACACTAGACAGCGCGCGTCAGACGCGAGATCGATTGTGTCCTCCCCGTCGACGGCCTCCGCGATGAGTGTGCCGGCGATGGTGCGGATGATGAATAACCCAGCCGCAGCTGCAACGTCTTCTTCACTCGCAACGGGCGGTTTCGCCGGGCCGAGTATGGACGAGAGCAGCATCATGTCTTCGTACGTGGGCGAGTCTGTGAAGAGACTTGGGGTAGTCAGGATGGGGTGGTTCTCTGGGTAGCTGCCTCCCAGGACGTAGATGATCCAGCTCCTCGACCCCTCACCCGGGTTGTTGTCGGGCTCGACGACGCCATTCCGCCTCTGTGCGCCATGGCCGTACCGCGTGAAGTCGGATTCGCTCATGCGGCGCTGGCGGGGCGTGCGATGATGTGTCTGGGGCTCTTCGGCAGTGGGTTCCAGGGTGGCGCCAGCAGGTCTGCGGACAAAGCTGCTCCGCCGTGAGGGGGCGGTGGACTGTGTGGTGGGTGACGGAGGAGACGTTGAGGTAGCCGGGGTGGTGGTCCCTGACGCTTCGGCGGAGAGGCCCAGGATGGTCGCGGGCGTGGGCGGGGGAGGCACGGGGCCTGCAGACGAGTCGGTACGTGGAGACCACGGGCGTGGGCGCTCGTTCATATTCCCGCGGTGGTGGCGCTGGCTGTCGTAGTTGGAGGGGAAGTTGAAGCCGCCCATCGAGGCCCGCCGGCGATGGCTGAAGCGCGTGCCGTTCTGGGGCGGGCGGAGGATGTGCTCGTTGGTGTCGCCCGCCGACGTGGGCGGCGTGGGGAAGCTGGACAGGGCGTCGATGAAGGGCGGGATGTTGCCGTCGTCTGAGCCTGCGCCAGATCCCGGGTTGATGGAGCGGATGCCTACGATGATGATGGGCACCATGCGGCCCTCGCCGTCCTCGTCGCCGTCCTGGCCCTCTGACGCAGACGCACTGCCGCGACGTTCAGACCCGTCGCCTCTTGTGTTGCCAACCGACGTGCCGAACCTGAACATGCGGAAGAAGTTGAGCGGCGCCGCGTTGCCGCCGGCGCCCTCACCCCCCTCGGCGCCTTCGTTCCCCCGCAGCGCCGACGCGATGCTGCCGTTCTGCAGCGACTGCAGGAACGTGTCGAAGGTGCCGTCGCGCGTGGCGGCCTGGTGGTCTTCGCCGACCAGCGACGCGGCCGTGGCAGCCGCGGCAAGCGAGAGCAGGCGCGAGAGCACGTCAGCCTGGTCCTCGCCCCGCCGCAGCCGCTCCATGTTCTCCAGGTGCTCGTCGTCGTGCCACAGCGAGCGCCGGCGCCGCGAGGGCCCGATCATGTTGCGGAGGCGGCGCTGGGCGGGCAGCATCGACAGGGAGCGCCCTTCGCGGCGCGGGCTGGACGGCGGCAGCAGGCGGGGCCGCTGGGGGTCGTCGCGGTCGTCGGGCGGGGTGCTGCTGAGCAGGCGGTCGAAGTCGTCGGCCATGTCGAGCTCGGGGACGTGCAGGCGCGGGAGGAACGGGCTGACGCGCTCGCGAGACTGCTCCCTGGCCACGACCCGCAGCTGGGCGGGCTCGCCGCCGGGCGAGCTCATCGATGGCCGCCCGTGGAGCAGCCCGCTCACGGAGCCGAGTGAAGTGCGCGCCCGCGTCAGTCGCGAGCGAGGGCGCGCTGGGCGGGAGTCGTCGGGCGGAGATGGACCAGCATCCTGGCGCCCGTGGAACGAGGAGAAGCGGCGGAACGGGTTGATCCGCTGCGACATGGGCCGTGATGACGACTGCCGCCCCAGGTCCTCCAGCGTGGCCATGTCGCCGTTTTGTGCTTGTCGTGTGTCGCCGCCTCGTTGCCGCGGTGCGTCGCTGTCCTCAGGCCGCGTCGAGCGGCGCATCAGCGAGGGCGCCCATGAGGTCCGTCGGGCTCGGCGGCTGCGTGGCTCGGCGTTGCTGGACGTGGTGTTGCCCATGCTTTTTGGCCGTCCAGCGAGGAAGGCGCGCCCGGAGAATAGTCGAAAAGGGAAAGAGTGTGGGAGTGTCGCAAGCCGGGGTGCATGTGGTGAGTGACGGGTGCCAGACGGCGGACGGCCATGTAGGGCGCCGAGCCTGTCTAAGCGGCGCTAACGCCTTCATCTCACCACTCCGCTGAGCCTGTCCGTCCAACGTCGTCGTGCCTGTCTGTCTTGCTTCTCCGACTCTCGCCTCACGTGCTGCAACGATAGACTTGCCGTTAGGCTTACCGTTGGGCAGCGTTACAGGTAGATGGCTGCATGAATCTGGGTCCTGGATGAAACACCAGCATGCACTACTTTGCTACTCAACTGCATGCTGAGCAGCAGACCACCCGCTCACTGCGCGCAAGCCAATACGCGAGGAAGAGACAGCACAAACGACACGACGCGGGGGGAGAAGATGAGGAAGAAGAGCCCCCAACCAGTCCAGAGCCCCAACCAAGGACACGGTCAACACGATCGGCAAGCTCAACCGCCCAATCGTACTCCTCTCTTATCACACCGGAATTAGCTCAGTTGCGCACTGCAGGCTTGTTGCCTGAAGAAGAGTATGAGATCCCGCCATCGCCGTTTCCTCATGCCCCTGCCAGGACCTCCAGAGACCACTATGGGGCCAAGAAAGTGGAAAGAGAGATTGCTGGACTGCCCTCGCGTCTGTACGCTGTGAAGCCACCCCTGAATGCCATTTCAGCGTCTGAGTCGACCACCCTGAAAACAACGCACCTCAATGTGCTGTCAGCTGTCATGCACCGCTGCCTTCTCGAAGGCGACTACGATCGTGCAGGAAGAGCATGGGGCATGATCTTGAGGACTGAAGTAGCCGGCGGCCGTCCAATCGAAGCACGCAACCACGGACGTTGGGGGATCGGCGCGGAAATCCTTCTCCACCAAAAACGTGGAGAACCCCTGGCCGACAACAGTGATCAACAGTCTGGTGATCCAAGCCCCGACAGCATGTATTCCGAAGAAGGCTTTGAACGTGCAAGAGAGTACTACGAGCGCCTCATTGTCCAGTATCCCCATAGAAGAGCCCCGCGCAATGCAGCAGATGAGAAGACCTTCTACCCCGCCATGTTCTCGCTATGGATCTTTGAAGTCTGCGAGAAGAGCAGGCGCGCAAGAAGGAAGTTCCATGCTGAATCGCGCTCGAGGGATATGTCCATCGACAGTGTAATGGGCGTACATGACGAGATATCTCCTGCCCAAGAGGACGAAATCCAAGTCGCAGAGCTGGCTCGAGCTATGGAGATAGCCGACCGGCTCGACCAGCTCGTTGCATCGCCACCTTTCGACAAACAGGCCAGCTTATTGCACTTACGGGGTAACATTGCCCTCTGGATAAGCGACTTGATCATCGGCAAGACCGACGCAGATGCAGACGAGGACTGGGACATGGACGCCGACCACGAAAATCATGAAGGTCATTCAGATCTGAGCACCGAAGACCTCACCCGCCTCACCAACGGCCGCAAAGAACTGCTGAAAGCGCAGACCTTCCTCCAGCGCGCAGAAGCCAATGGCGGTCTGCGACAAGCCGGGACAAAATCCAGCATCGACATCAAGCTGAGGGAGTTAGCGAGGCAATTCGCCAGATATCCCGCCTTGCATGAGAGTTGATTGATCTTTACCTTGTTCAGACGTTTACCTCCTTGCACTCTTACCTCACTTCAAACACTCAGTCAATACCCTATCCAGTCAACGGTATAACCCCTCTAGTCCCATCCCATACAACCAGTAGGTACCCTGGTAAATATATTTTCTACTCTACCCTCACACTTCCATCCCTACTCGTTTATCTCTCCCTCCAAGCATCACCGTGAAGCATACACACACAACATACACATACATACACACACAACTCCAACAGAACAATATATACGCCAAACACCACCATAACAACCTCAAGACACACAACACGACATCGTAGTCCCCCAAGTAGCACAACCGGTAGTAGTAGATTCCGCACACGGGTTCTCATCGCCTAAATGACTGATTGTGGTGTGGAGTTAACCCTCCATCTTAGTTATCTTTCTTCATGTGGACTGGGAGTAGGACTGGGACCTAGTTTTGTGCTTCGGAGGTAGTCGTAGTCTCACGCTCTCTCTCTCTCTCTCTCTCTCTCTCTCTCTCTCTCTCTCTCTCTCTCTCTGAAAGAGTATGAGGTGGCAGAGTATATCGCAATCCACATAGAGACTCTGCGTATACACTCATCTTTTCTTGTCATGTCATGGAAAGTTAGATGTTACAGTATGATATGGTATGATATGATGTCTGCGTACCTGTCTGTACTTACTCACAGCACCGCAAAACAGTATGGAGTATCAGCAATGAAGACACTGCCACTTAATGTATACGTATAAGATCATGATTGAATTGCCTTCATATCCATGCCAGCATTTACAGTAGCTATTCGTGCGCGAAAACGCCATATACACATGACCTCATCCTCATTCATCACACCATGCCAAAACGCCGCCCAAATGTACACCAGCAGCTCAAATACCATTTCCCACCCATTCACCTAGCCGCCACCCCCTCCACATCCGCACCATCATGATACATCGACTCGCCCCCACTCCCCACACTCTCACTACTCCCACTCCCACTCCCACTCATACTCCCACTACTAACCCCCCCAGACTCCGACGTGGTATGCACCGTCGTCGTACTCCTCCTCGCGCTCACCCCCCTCTCAACATCCACACCAACCTCGCGCAACCCCCTCCCCCTCCCAAAGAAATCCTCACTCCTAAGCCCCCTCACATCGCCCTGCGCAACCCCCCTACTACTCCCCAACGTACCCTCCGCCTTCTTCCTGCGGATAAACTCACGCACAGGCCCCATCGCCGCATCGCGACACGCCTCCTTGATATCCGAGCCCGACATGCCGGCGGACACGCGAACGAGGTACTCGATGTCGAAGTTCGGGGCGTCGATTTTGGTGCCGCGCAGGATGAGGGAGAAGATGTTTTGGCGCTGGGGGGCGGAGGGGAGGCCGACGGGGAATTTTTTCGGCATGCGGCGGAGGATGGCTTCGTCGATGTCTTGGATGCGGTTTGTGGCGCCGAGGATGCATATGCGCTGGGGGGTGGCGGTGCCGGAGGTGGTGGAGGAGGCGAGGCCGTCCCAGTGGGTCATGAATCTGGGGAGGTGGGGGTTAGTCGTGGATGTGAATGTGGGGGTGTTGAGGAAATGGGAACGTACTCTGCTTTTACCATGCCACTTGCTTCGTGCTCGCCGCTTCTTCGCTGGCCGAGCACCGCGTCGATCTCGTCGATGAAGACGATGCTAGGCTGGAGTTTGCGGGCGAGACTGAATACCGCGTTGACGAGCTTGTTGCTGTCGCCGTACCATTTCTCGGTCAGGGTCGAGATGTGCAGGTTGATGAAGCAGGCGCCGGATTCGTGTGCGAGGGCTTTTGCCAGCATCGTCTTGCCGCAGCCGGGTGGGCCGTAGAGCAGGACGCCGCTGGGTGCGCTGAGGAGGGAGGAGCTGTGTGCGTATAGATGCGGCATGGTGAGCGGGTAGATGACGGATTCCTTGAGGTCTTCGATGATGGAGTCGAGGCCGCCGATGTCTGGCGTCGTTAGTGCTGTCTCAATGTCTGTTTCCCGTTCTCTCCTCGTGCGGGATATAACATCCTCGCGTGTGGTGTAGCATCGCTCGTGACGTACCGTCAAATGTCACGGGGATCTCCTCGGGCGCAACGACCTCCATGGCGATGGTCTGCTCGTAGGTGCTCAGGTTGAGGTCTTGTATGCGTGCGCGCGTGTGCCGCGAGTCGGTCTCGTCGTCGCTGTCATCTCCGCCATAGCTCTTCCGGCGCTTGCTGGTCAAGATGGCGTCGAGTTTGCGTGTTGCGGCCGAGGCTTTGGCGCGAGCTTCTTCCTTCTGCTGGGCATCGGGGTCGAGGCGGGCGAGGAGATTGCGGATAACGAAGTAGGCTATGAGAGGCTGGGCGGGGGGGCTTTGTCAGTCGGGAGCGTGTCGGACGGGGAGCTGCAGACGTACTGCGGCGGCGGCCATGAGGATGTCGGGGATGTAGCCCGTGAGGCTGCTCTTCTTGTTGGACGCCATCCTGCGTCTCCTCGGGTGCGTCGAGCTTCGGCGACGCGAGGGGCGCGTAGAAATAGGGAGGTGAGGGTAATTGTGCGTGTTGAGCGTGTGTCTCCAACGGCGCTGTCCATCCAAAAGTCGGGACGACGTCCCGCCACATCTGCGTGGCGCGGAGCCTCGGTCTTGGCCCATGCCCATCTATTTCCATGCTTCACTGCACCGTCATCTTGCACGTGCAGCCCAATTCACCCGCAATGGCCGCTGTATACAGACCCACCGAAGTCATCTCGCTGCTCCGCCCGTCTCTGCTCCTCCCGCGCATCCACCCGAGAAGAGCACCCGTCGGCCGTGCAGCCTTCTCCGCATCGCGCAATGCGCCAGCCACGCACAGCTCGCTCAACACCCCGTCAGCACCCCCGCCACGGAAATCAATCACCTTGACGGGCGACACGGGGCAGGTGCGATGGTCTGAGCTGTCGCCGGGGGAGAAGGCGGTGCGGACGACGCAGCAGAGCTTCAACATGGTCGTGGTCGTCGTCGGGATAGTAGCGACGGTTTGTCCACCCTGTCTCCAATGACGAGTTCATATATATACTCACACCCCCAGGCCGGCGTGGGCTACGTCCTCTTCAGCGACGTCTTCAGCCCCGACTCCAAAACCGCCCACTTCAACCGCGCCACCACGCGCATCCGCGACGACGCCCGCTGTCAGAAGCTGCTCGGCGAAGGTTCACAGATCGCTGCATACGGCGAACCTTCCTTCTCGCGCAACGCCCGCAACCGCTTCATCACTAGCACCGAGGACACAGACAAGTGGGGTACCGACCACCTGCGTTTTAGATTTTATGTCGAGGGGCCGCTGGGGCAGGGTGTCGTGAATGTGCATCTTGTGAAGAGGCCGAGCCAGAACGAGTATGAGTATGCCGAGTTAGCTGTTGATGTCAAGGGGCATCAAAGGATTGATCTCGTGGCTGATGAGAAGAAAGACAAGGTTGCCCCTAAGATTTTCGGGGCGCGCTGGTGGTGAGGATGTGTGACGTATATACCCATCTCCAATTCAGACAGTCTTCATACTAGACAAGTTCTGACTTGAAACTATCCATTACTTCACTCTTATTTCCGAATATTCTTGTCCAAGCATACTTTTATTTCCAAATTTCTTTCAACCCTCCTTCAACCCCATCCATCACAGCTTAGCCCTCAGGACATGCTCCCTCTCCACATTCTTCCCATCCACACTACGCTTCACAATCCTCGGCTCCACTCCATCTCGGCCCATCTTCTCATCCACCACCGCCTCCCCAGGCCCAGCCGGCGCATCCTCGACCCAAAACAGCAAATACGGCATCAACCCCCTATCCGGTCGAAACACCGTAACCCGCTCAATGAACTTATTCCCCCCCAACTGCGCCTTATGCTGCGCCAAAAAGTAGCCCGCGGCAACCCCATTCGGCGACCCTACCCACAAATCAGCACCACACCCACTCCCCCAGAAGAAAAACACATACCCAGCAATGCCAACGCAGCATCAAACCGCACCGGAAACGTTGTCCCCGGCCACTTTTCTACCTCTAAGGGCCTGCTCTCCCCCGGCGCAAGCGGATACGTGCGCAGCGCCTCGTCAATCAGCTCGAGCGTAACCTCGTTCGTGATCATGCAGCTGAAGATCTTGGTGATATGGTGCAGGTTGGCGCTACACGCGCGGTTCCAGAAGCCCCACGCGATGTCGGAGCTGGACGCCAGCGCGGGCAGCCACTCCCTGCGCACCGCCTCGGGGCCCGCGAGGCCCCAGCTCTCCGCCGCGGCGTGCGCAGGGCTGAGCCGGTTGAGGAAGAAGAGCGCGCCGGCTGCGGGGTTGATGGCGAGGGTGGTGTAGGACTGCGTTACCTGTAGGACAGAACATGTCAGCTAGCCCAGCCCAACCCACTAATTCCAAAACACGTAGGAAAGGGAAGGAGAGGAAACAACAAACCCGATACCGCACCCCCCCAACAACATACGTCTGCCTCTCCACCTCAGGCACCCTGCCATCCCTCCCCCTCTCCACCGCCCTCCCATTCGCATGCTCAACATGAAAACACTGATTCGACCCCCCCTCCCCCACACCCCGCGTATCCATGCCCAGCGCTGCAAAAGCCGTCTGCAGCTCGTGCTGCCCCGGACCGAAGTCGCACAGGTCGTCGCGCTGGGAGGGGAGCTCGCGGTAGCCCCATGTGCGCAGTTCGAAGGCGAGGTCGCCGTCCCACGGGCTGGGGAGGGGGGTTAGGTATTTATTGGCGGTTTCGGGGGGGGCGAGCATGCCGAGGGTTAGGCGCTGGCCGCGGCACCAGGAGGGGTCCCAGATTGGGGTGTCGGGGAGGGGGGTTGAGAGGGTGCGGGGGAGGAGGGCCAGGATGAGCGTGAGGATGGGGATTAGGGGAGATTTCATGGCTTGTAGGTGGGTGCGTGGGTGCGTGTGTGCGTGTGGGTTTGGGGTTGATGTGGTTTGGATGGTTGGATGGGTGGAAGGAGTTTGTTGTATAGCAAAGCGAAGTAAAGTAGAGGAATTAAGCGATCCATATGATGCAGTGCATTGAAGTGTGTAATGCAGGTAAAGGTAAAGGTGGACATGGAAAGCTAGGTGAAACACTGTGGAAAGTGAAAAGTGAGAGAAAACACCCATCCATCCATCCATCTTCTATCTTCCACCCAGAACACTACTTCCTCGACGTGACAACCCCTCCCATCCCACATCAAGAATTCCAAAACGTACATTTATTTAGCTCCTGCTATTTACTCACTCACTCACTCACTCACTCACTCACTCACCATGTCGTTTAGTATCCCCGAAAGTACGAAGAAAGTAAATGAACGAAGCAGGCGATAAGATGAGCAGGAGTTCTCCAGTCTTGGAGAGATAGAATGGGAACGTAGGTTCATGAAGTGGTATTTGGATGATAGTTCCGAGGAAAATATATGGTATATACGTTTTTTCGGGTTCTGTGTTCTAGATGCTGATACTGACGCTGATGCTATGTACAGCTAATTGACTAACTGACTGACTGACTGACTGACTGACTGACTGACTGACAAGAGCGTGTTGTTAGTTGGTACGGATAAAGTGGGTTATTTTGTGTTGTGGTAAATAGAGAAATATACTAGTAAACCCTACACTACACAGCAAGTAAAATACCAAGAGTGTTCACTAGAACAAATCCAGAACAGCATTGCAGAAACCAATATACACTACAGAGTTTTAACCAATCCCAACCAAAACTCCCACAGGCTGTTCCCATAGTTCTGCCAAATAGTAAGGGGGTTAAGGAAATCCTCTCATCCACTCAAAGCAAAACCCTAATGAAAAGTAATTCCTAGAGCTTACTACTAGACTCAAACTGCAGTCTTATAGACAAACCATCTAACCCACGTCTACTAAATGACCGTCGATCCGCAATAGATCTCTAGGGAAGTTCCAGTGCCATCCCCGACTACAACTCCACAGAACAGAGCCCGACTAAGAAAGATTTCCCGTGGAGCCCCACAGACGATATCTCTTTGGGCGCTACAGACATTCTGCACAGCACACTCCGCGAGAGCACTACGCTCCCTGAAAATCCTTCCCCTGGGCCCGGGGATCATGTACCTCCTGCCGTCTAATGGGGCGACGGATATAGCATCAACATTGAATCTTCAAGGTGGATATCGGTCGTTGGATGTTGACGCGATTGTAGGAACTGCGTGCGAGCCCTGACCTGTTCCCAACACGCCCGACGGCCAGTTTCGGCTCGATCCAGAGAACTATCGTCATTGGTCTAGCTCCGGGTTCTTCCAGATTACACTGGGATGGGGCACTTTGAACTTCACTGAAGCAAAGACAATCGTTATCGCTGGAGACATCGTGAGTGATAAATTCCACGCCTATTGTCGCTCATCAATCCTTTCGGTGAGGCTGAATTCTTTCCAGATCTTTGGACGCGGCGGTCAAGCTCTACTCGCGTTTATCTCATGGCGCATATTCGCCATGTATATTACGACGTCTATAGAAGTCACACCTGTAACATTCAACATTTATCAGACTATCTTCCTCCAGAACGAAACTCTTCTTACTGCTATCCCGCGTACTGTTCGTGACTTTACCCATCGCCATGG
Organism: Dothidotthia symphoricarpi CBS 119687; assembly: GCF_010015815.1. Lineage (NCBI taxonomy): Eukaryota > Fungi > Ascomycota > Dothideomycetes > Pleosporales > Dothidotthiaceae > Dothidotthia > Dothidotthia symphoricarpi. The sequence goes on from NW_022985028.1 coordinate 685,732, forward strand.
CTTACATTCTAAGGTAGCAATGATCTTCATGATCGCTACAATGCTATTTTTCTTAGCATTTCCAACCCTTGGCAGTGCTATAACTGGTTACAGCGCAAGCGTAGGGCGATTTGTGCCTGATAGAGATGGCAACCTCATCGATTTCAATAGCTTCCATGTCATCTGATACATCATACATGATGGGGATAGGATCAACAAGACACGCGACTTTCTTGTGTTAGAGGACAAGAGCGGTACATGGAATGATAATGTCCCAATATCTAACAATGACCTGACAAGTGGTGCTTAGGCGATCCTGTGTTTGCGAAAGATTGTGATCATCCTTATAACTTACAGGCCGAAGAAACGTCCTATTGTAAACTGAGAAGGAATGTCTCAGATCGTAAGTGCAACACCCTGTTAGCTTCAAGTTAATTTTTAGCCCGATCTCCATAGACGTCACAAATTACGGCTTTTACGGCACTGAAAACAGATCCTCGATATTCGTGAATATCAGTCTTCCGCCTCCGGTGCTTAACATATCAGCCTTCCATCTACCACCCGACCTAGGCGGCTCTAACTGGACGGACCCGAAGACCAATCAAAATCTGTTTGCGAACAAATCAAAAGCAACTTGGGAGGCGTCAAATCAGACTGACGACTTAGCATGGATAAAATCGGAAGGGACTTGTCAGGGTCTAGAGGTACGTGATGAGTCTTCCTCTCAGTACATCTACAGACGCCCTAATTGCTCGGCTAGACCTATCGATGGGGGTTCTCCATGATCCAGCTCATTGTCATGCTTGTCTGCCTACTTATCTGGACCGTTGGCTCACTCATCTTGTGGCGTCGATACAAATTTTTGATGCGGAAACAAGGCCGCAAAGACGTCGTAGATGGATATCAGGCTATCATCGAATTCGCAGACAATATTCGGGTTCAACTTGCAAACACTGAGGAAGAGGACCCCAGAGACGTATCCGCACTGACGGGGACCGAGATACGCCGCCGTATAACAAAAGATTTGTCAGGAGGAGCTATCGCTTATGAGATACCTCTCCTTCCCGAGGGAGAAGTTGCCGAATATAAATCTGGTCGGCTGTTCGCTCTGTGGTTGAGCAAGGAGGTATGGTGAGTTTCTGTCATTGTGCTTGGCATTCCTGCGTATGCGATATGCCATACATACCCTTGGTTGGGTTTTGTAGCATCTTATATGTTAGGTCTGCCTATTGCAGTCTTGTGCACAATCAGCCTTGGATCTACTTTTCAGAGTAGAGTCATTCTACTTTGGTGGTTGTTTGTGTTTTGGGGTGGGGTGGGGTGGTCTATCTGGTACTTCTCGTACACAACGGTGAGATCTACTTGTGATAATTCGTTGTGTTGACTTGTACAACTTGAGGTAAGAGCTGATACACATAATTGTCTGAGTAAATATTTTCGATTTTCTGGGATTTTAATTCTATGAAGAAATCAGCTTCCGATCACAAGTAATTTGAATTTATATATTTATGCACTGGAGAAGGCACAGCTTTCCGAACGCAGATAACTCGTTTGAGAATTGTGTGTAATCAACGAAAACTGCAAGATGAAAGAGCTACAGTTTTGAGCAGATATATAACTGTAAAAGTCGGTTGATATATGTCGCGTAGAGTTGAAAACCACCAACTCAGGATCCATCACACTTGCGGAGACATGTAGTGCAGATCACACGATAGAGAAACAAGTGTGCGATGTCATATCAGAGTCTTCTTCATTGAAAACTTTCTAGCTACAGATATCATGATGGTATGGAGTCTTCCAATATCATGTCAGAGTCTTCATCAGTGTGAACTATCCATCTATCAACTGCATCCTCTCCGGCAAGGGACCCTCGTAGCCTGGCTGTCCCGGTCGTTTGCCATGCTTCCTTGAGCCAGAGTGGTCTGTCGTCAGACGATTGCACTTCTGGCAGCGTTGATCTCCACAACGGGTGCACCTCACAAGCGTAGTCGGTCTGAAATATTTAGAAGTGTGATGTGAAAGAGGAGTGAATGAACTTACTTGTCATTGCATTTCCCGTGAGCCCTGACTGTGCAGATTCCTCTGAGGATTGTCTTTTTGCAATGATGACGACACGAAGCACGAGAGGGGGGACCGACGGGCGGACCCGCGAGATTGCGGCGAGGAGGTGAGCGTTGTGGAAGCGATGATGCCGGAGGTCGAGCAGCGAGGTGTCGTTCAGGCACAGGGACCGGAAGAGCCGGAAGAGCTGGATAGTCTTGGTACAGAGCCATTTCAACGTCCTGAGGGAGGTCGATCAAACTTGGCTGCTCCTTGAGTACTACAACGTGTTAACCAAAGCGTTGCATAGGACATGGAAGAGATGGTGCACCTGAAGCCGTTGAACTGCTGGAGTCCCGGGCGAGACCCGCTGGAGTTGGAGCGTCGTCGGAGGCGATGTTGACGACGGTGAATGTATCAGCGACATGACGCCGCTTGCGGTTCGTGGGTCTGCTGGAGAAAGCTGGATCGTCATCTGAGGTGAAATCGACGTCCAGGACGGTATTGGCATGCCGTTTAGGGTTGCGTTTGATCGAGTCGTCCATGAGGGAGGGTAAGAGAAAGTGTGAGTGGTTGATGGGAAGATGAAAGGTGGGAGTGGACGAGCGAGATTATATAGTGAGCCTGAGGGCAGATGATAAAGCTGAACGTCACCGGCGTCACCGAGGGCGATTACGCTTATCTCTGACGTCGACGTCAGTTGAGAAGTGGCCGCCTTCACTTTGACGCACAGACAGGCAACAATGGCAACCGCGAGGGAAGGTGCTCGGCGGTGAGAAAGCGGACCACATGCAAAACGCGGACGTCACACCATAGAACGATTAGGAACAGGCATGAAAATAGAGAATACATGGCTGACGATGTGGATGCACGACTGATGAAAGTGTTTCAGGCTCTTGCCGTCGTTGAGAAACACTCCAAAGTGACATGATAGGGAGTAGTGTTTCGAACAAGAGACCATGCAAAGAAGTTGCCCATGAGGGTGAGACCTGAAGGGAACTCGCTGACACAATCGAAACTCGACTTCCTCACTGGACTAGATATCACCTGTCTCCAACTTGACTGTCCACGCTGAAGTGAGAAGTGGCAGCCTCGCAGAGGAAGTTGCTCGTCAGCGAACAATCGTACCATGGTCCGATACTCATGCGAGACGCACGTACTAGAAACGTCATTAGACGAGATGTAGGAAGTCACCCACGAGGGAGAGCGGGAGAAAAGTGTTAAGACGGTCGCTCACTGAAGATGGGCAAATGCTACACATGCACTGAGGATAGAGAGGGGCGGATACAAATCTGTACTGCGGACCCAATACCTCAGCTCCGAGACCTCGTCTTCTTCAAGCATGTCCTAGAGCTTGGTGAATGAGCGGTCAACGTTCGATTCAACTACAGTCGTCTGGTGACAGTGGTCTCGGCGCTAGACAGCGCTGTTTGTTTGATTATGATGTCAGTAGCTCGAGACGCAGCGTAGAAGTCACTGCGTGATACACGGGCTGGATTGCTTCAGGTACTATTGTGGCTGTCGTTGGCAAACACAGAGTGCACAGAAGGTATCCACGCTAGCACCATATTTGACCGATAACGGAGTGAGCTCACCACTGTCGGTGCCAAACTGAATCTTGACAATTCTGCGGTGAAGCTGAAGCTGAAGCACTTGTGGGGTCTTATTGTCCCACAGGCAGACCCAACGCAGTCGAAGTGGTGCAGAACGTGAGACGCATACGCATTCGAGGAAGTGGATGTACACATCCGTAGCATGTGGCAATTCTTGGGAGAAACAGTTCCAGCAAGACACAAGCTCATCCACTCTGACTGCTATCATAGTTCTCAATCCCTGGGCCATTGGGTTTCCTACCGTTGTTGAGTGGGTGAGGTACCATTGTGGAGATGTTTTGAGCAGGCATGTATGTAAATATCAAGAAGAACGCGCTGGCATAACTGACAAGGAGATTCCAAGTACATGAAGTGTTTTGCCACATAGCCTCGTTCCTTCATAGCCATCCAATCCTCTTCGCAGCATAGCTCCACCCGCTGAGCAAAGCCGTCGCACCCGTAAATGCGATAAGAGCACCATAACCACTTCCATAAGCGAACTTGGCATGCCAGTCTCCTGCATGCAGCAAAGCTACGGACAGGGGTCCACTGCAAAGATTGCCTACGCCTTTGCCAGCCGAGAGACATGCAAAGACCATGCCCGAGTCAGCTCCTCTTCTTTTCTCCTTCGTACCACGGACAATGGCACTCCACGTGCTGGCCTGCGATCCCGCAAAAGCGCCGTAAATGACGCAGAAGACGTATAGCGGGGCCAAGGATGTGGAAAATCCCCACAGGAGGAAGACTCCGATAGCAGAGCCGATGGATGTTACAAAGAGGCAGTTGACAACGTGGTATTTGTCAACCGCCATGCCCATGCACAGGTTTCCTATACATGCGGCGGCGTTGAGGAGGATGACTGTTACAGTACTTTGGATGTTGTTGGCGCCTATAGAACGCGCAAAGGTAGGCAGGTAGATGGCCGGGAGAAAGAAGCCAAGACTTTGTATGATGTTTCCTGACTGTAGGATCAGGTAGTTTGAACATGTCCAAAACGACATGTCAAAGCTCCTGGATTGAGATGCTTGGGAAAGCGGAAGTCGAGGTTTGAAGAAGAACAGGATTGGAAAGTTTAGCGCGACAAACATGAGAGAGCAAACCCGCAAGGTTGTTCTGAAGCCGTACCCATGGAGGAGCCATTCAAGGACAACCGGAAGGATGGCGCCGGACATGCCAAAGCCTGCCATAGTCACTCCAAATGCCAAGCCTCTACGACGTACCCACCATTCCTCAATGTAGAACAGAATTGGCGTCCATGCGAGACTACCACCGATTGCGTAGACGATGCCTTGGGTGAGAATGAGATGCGTGATGTTGTTTGAAAACGATCCCAGGCCAAGGGCAAGACAGATGATAACCAGACCAACTGGAGTCGCCCATGCGCGAAACTTGGGAAAGAATTTGAGCAAAACGAAGACGGGGATGAGAGCCATGTACATGATGCCCTGGCGCCTGCATTAGCCAGGGACTCGACCGAAATATATCATGGTCCTACCATGGCGCAAGTACCAACAACAGCTATGTTATTGGAGCCGGCAAAGGGTTCATTGTGAGTATAGTATTCTTGAAAGATACCGTACGAAGCGGGAAACCCTTGGTCAATGTCAGTCTGAACTAGTTCCAACTGCGCGCTGGTTGTTAGAAAAGCATACCCCAGATCAGGGCTTCGAGCATGAAGCAGGCAAACAGGAACAGCCAAGCGTCTTTGCCTCCATCAGTGGGAGGCAGGGAGAAGCCTTCATCATGTTCAGATGCAATGCTTGGGTCGTTTTGGAACGGTTCGATATCAAGGGCTGAAGAATTGGGCTGAGGATACGAAGCCAGCTCGAGCTGCGGAGTGTGCTTTTGAGCCATGATGATTGATATCTTGCAGTCACATAGACAGCGGCGCCTCGTCACTTTATTCTTGCTCAAAGGATGAGTCAAATAGTTAGTGTTGCAGTCTGTCAGTTTGAGACCGGTCCTGGTCGATCAAATCAATTGTAGGGCGTGTTGCACGGTTCGGCGATCCGCGGATAACGAGCGATACCGCAACGGCCAGCGTCATAGCTAGAATGCTCGTAGCGCTGATTTGCTGGACGACGGTTGAGTTGAGCCGGCGGAGGAGCCGGCGGAAAGCGTGAGCGTGAACGTGAGCGCGCGAACGCGGAGATGGCAGTCGCCGATCTTGGCAGGGTGCGGCGGAGTTGTAGCGCGACGCGACTGGACATGGACGCGCCTCGACAAGCAGCTTCCATCGCGTGTAACGTTCCCGCCGAATCCACGCACCGCCGACAGAGGGGATATTCTTAGCAACACACCCGCGTCGAACAAGCTTCAAGAGCGCATCGTCGCCTGCCATGGAAGACACGCCACGCTCGTCCAAGCGCAGAAAGCTCGACACCCCGAAGCGCACAGCATCGAGCCCCTTGGCCAAGAGTTCGGTGAAGAGGGCGTCGGGAAGAGTTGCCAACCGATCCGTGTCGTATGCACAGGAGCCTGGCTTGTCAGACGTGGAAGAAGAAGAGCCCACGCCGAAGCGCAGTGCACGAGGTCCCAAGAGCACCACGAATGGCCCACTAGCCAAGCACGCCGCCGTCGAGGACCCGGACATATACGATGATATCGACGGCGCTTTAGGCATTCAGACGTCGCCCCGGCCGACAATACGGCGACCCAGACCTACGCCCACACCCAAGAAAGACATTGCGAGTTCAGGAGACACGATCGAGGTGCTCGAGCCTGTTGTCGCCCCACCAAAACGTGGGAGAGGACGACCAAGGAAAGAGGCAGTGGGCCCAAGCCAGAGCACATCTCGCACCTTAGTCAGTGGCCATAATAACGGAGCGAATGGGGAGGCAGACGAGGTCGCAAACGTGTCGACTCCCAAGAAGACAAAGGCCAGCACAACGACGGCTGCATCAGCACGCAAGACGCCGGCTCCAAGAGCAAGCGGGCGAAAGAAGAAGGCACCAGCTCCTGCACCAGAGCAAGACCAAGAAGCAGACGAGCCGCAGAGTGGGGTGATTGGCACGTCTCCATCGAAGCTACGGCAAAAGAAGAGAACGGCTAGCACCATACACGTCGAAGTCGTCCCCGAGATGGACGAGGAAGCACCTGCCGGGATACTCTCGAGATCGGCTAGACAACGCAAGCCAGTAGAGAAGCCCTCGGCGGCTTTACAGTCCGAGGACGACCATGACACGCCGAGCAGCACGAGGCAGACAGCAAGCGCTAGACGGCGAAACAACCGTGCCGATCACGCACACAACCGCGCCGACGAGAGCTCGCCGGAGTGTATCGAGCAAGTGGACGGCCACGATGAGGATGCGTCGGACGTGGACGAAAACAGCATCTTAGACAGTATGCTGGACCCCACCGAGCCGAGTCCGTTCAACAAGCCCACTTCAGCAAAGAAGGAAAAGCCGCTGCCCCCGCTCATATATCAAGGCCTTGCTGCAGGCCGCGAGTTGGACCTGCTCAAGACCATACTCCTGGAACGCATCACAGGCAAGCGTCCGCCGCCCCTCACCGGCCTAGACGAAGAGTACAAATCGGTTCACCAACTTGTCGAGCAGACCATCACCGCTGGAGAAGGCAACTCTATGCTGTTGATTGGCGCACGAGGAAGTGGCAAAACAGCGCTTGTGAACAAGGTCCTTGCAGAGGTCTCGCGGGAAAATGGCGGAGAATACCATGTTGTACGCCTGAACGGTTTAATACACACAGACGATAAGATTGCGCTGCGTGAGATATGGCGGCAACTGGGCAAAGAGATGGACATTGAAGAAGACGGCAGTGGGCCTGGCAAGAACTACGCTGACACGCTGACAACTCTCCTTGCATTACTTTCCCATCCGTCTGAGCAGACAGGCGAGCTCACAGAACAGGTGGCCAAAGCAGTCATCTTCGTCATGGATGAATTCGATCTTTTCGCCCAACATCCGCGTCAAACCCTGCTCTACAACCTCTTCGACATCGCTCAGTCGCGGAAGGCTCCTATCGCCGTATTGGGGCTGACCACACGTATCGATGTGACAAACAGCTTGGAGAAACGAGTGAAAAGTCGCTTCAGTCACCGCTATGTGCACCTCAGTCTCGCGAAGACATTTACAGCGTTCCAGGAGATTTGCAAGGCATGTTTGACTGTGCAGACCGAGCAGCTGAGTCTTGAAGAGAGAGGAATATTGCAGGGCGGCACAACGAGCACACCCGGGAAGAAGGGCAGCAAGGCTCCCCAGCAAAACGTTCTGGAAGGATGGAATGCGAACATCGAAGTAAGATTGCTTTCACCATCAGCTGCGCTAAGAATACCACTAACGTACACAGAAACTCTTCACTTCTCCTTCTTTTCTCAAATCTCATCTAGCACCCGCATTCTATCGTACAAAGTCCGTACCTTCTGTCCTGACGACGTTCTTCCTTCCAACCGCATTACTCTCCCCGACCTCCGCTTTCGAACCACTCAATCTTCTTCATCCGCCGGACGCCAAACTATCTCTCCTCCCTCACCTCTCAACGCTCGCTCTCTCCCTTCTCATCGCTGCCGCGCGACTCGACATCATCCACGATAGCGATACCTGCAACTTCAACATGGCCTATGACGAATACGTAACACTGGCCTCGAAAGCCAGAATCCAGAGTGCTGCGGGTGGATTGAGTGCTAGTAGCAGTGTGAGTAAGGTCTGGGGCAAAGATGTCGCGAGGAGAGAATGGGAGGGCTTGGTCGAGTTGGCGCTTGTGATGCCGGTCATTGCTGGGCAAGCAGGAGGGTTTGGGATGGTAAGGGCAGATGTTAGTTTGGAGGAGATAGGGGACGTGTTGAAGGCGGAGAAAGAGAGAGGGTTGGAGAGGTGGTGTAGGGCTATATAAGGTGGTTTGACGGTGGTGCTGATGGCTTCGGCCCATCTTGTTCGCTCTATAGCGCTATCTGCATCTATAACATCGCTGTTGGAGCTTCAAGAAATGATTTGTTCGATATGAGTGTGAATCGACTGCATGGATTTTGCCAGACTACAACCACAAACGGCATCGCTTCCGCAAATGACATGCTGTCTCTCTTAAGAACTGCATTCTGCTTATCTCGATCAGTAAATTCTGACATGAGCATAGAAGATCAAGCGTCTACTTGTAATACCCTAAGCATCCATGTTTTACCCGGACCTTGTATGTGTAGCCGTCATATTGTTACAAGACACCGCTATGGTTTCAGCCTTCACACTTAGCCGAGAAGTACCCCAGGACTTCCCCGCGTTCTTGCTCCGCAAATTGATCAAACGGTAATCGACCGAGAGTTCGTCTATTGGTGGAGCGGAAGCCCTAGAGCTCCGTCTGTCATTGATAATATGATGAAGGTACAAATATCCGCGAACGCTCTCCCGATGGTTGAGGAATTGTCGGCACCTTGGTTTTCAAAATGTGGGCTACTTACCATACGACGGGACTTTTTATCACCACCTTGCTTTTCACTGCTGGACTCGCAGAAAAGCCATCAAGCGCTTGGAAGACGGGAAAGTTCAAGACATTGGTGACGTTTGGTGACAGCTACACGGACGAGAATCGTCTGGGGTACTTTAACAGTCATAATGGATCAGCACCACCTGTAGGATGGGAGCAGCCATTGGTATGTAAAACATTTCGTTTCTCGCTTTGAACGCAATCCGTACTGCGATGGCGTGAGCGCGCATAACTCTCTCCTCAAACTTCGATATTGAGCTCGTATAATTTGCCCTCCCATCCTAGCATGCTAGGCGTGCTGGTGCATTCCAACCCAATACACAAGACCAAATCCTCATCTGGCGCTTCAATACTGATTTTTCCAGGGCCTCAAAACTGCTTCAGGCGGCCTCTCTTGGGCACGCTATGCCAGCATTTATTCCAACGCAACGCTCTACAACTACGCTGTCTCGGGCGCTGCATGCTCTAATGCGATCACCCCACGCTCCCTCACTTCCACCCCCGCGTTCCCCGACGTTGCCGGATATGAGCTTCCTGCTTTCATCGCGGATTCCTCGTACATCACTCCAAACGGCAGCAAATTCTTCACCGGTCAGCCAAAGAACACGGTGTATGCCCTATGGATCGGTACAAACGATCTCGGCAACAATGCCTTCTTGACCAACAGCCAAGTGAAAGGCAAGACGGTAAAGGACTTTGTGGATTGCGTGTACGACACCATCACAAGCCTCTACGAAAACGGAGGACGATACTTTGTCCTCTTAAATCTCGCGCCGCTGAACCTGCTCCCGCAATACGCAACTCCCGAAAACGGCGGACTGAGTGCCACGCAGTTCTGGCCCGATAAGACGCGGTACAACATCACGGACGTCTCGTACCGCATGCAGGAAACCGTCGTCAGTCTAAACGAGGTGTTCAAGTACCGCACGCCCTCAGTCTCTGCATCCCATCCCGGCATGCAGATTGCAAGTTTCGATGTCAACGCGTTGATGACGGATGTGTGGAGTAACCCGGGAAACTATTTGAACGGCACCGCACCGCTCAATGTCACGGGTGTAGTTCATCAATGTGGGGTGAATGGTCAGAATTGCACATTGGCGGCAAGTCCGGATAGCTACTTGTGGTACGATCCGCTGCATCCCAGTGAGCAGACCAGTCGGATTGTTGCGAGAGAGTTTGTGAACGTGTTGGGAGGGAAGAGCAAGTGGGCGGCTTATTGGCAATAACTGCCATGTTCTATCTGGGCCTCGATGCATGCGACTTTCTCGTATGGTATTAGCTTTCGGGTTCCAATATATATAGACAGAATAGCAAGGGATGAATATCCAGATCAATTCGTCCAGATACAGAGCATATCGAGACGTGCAATATAACTCATTCCAACCTCATCCAGATTTTGTTATTTTATGACTCCAATAATGTTAAGGAAATTGCTGACGAAAGAATAAGGTTCTTAGATATATCTATTCAGATAGGATAATTAATACCAGTTGCTCAGGATGCATTCACCTATACTCCACTCTTTGCACCCTTTCGCGATTCACAAACACCTGTTTGTGCCAAACCATCAGTATGGATACCAAAGCTCGAAGTATGATTGAGCAAGTACGCCTGCGTCTGCCAACTCCTAGAATATACATCGCTTGACAATCACGAGATACTCCTCAAAGACACTCAAGGTGAAGCATCCGTATACAAAGACGCAAGTACTACACGCCTCTAAATAAAAGTCCTACAAAGACCTAGGTGCTGGAATCCTACAAGACCTACAACAAGTTGCCAGCTAAGCTTCGTTCTAAAGCTATGAGAGCTCTTATTCTGAGTCGTTTGGCTAGAATTTACAAGAGATATCTTTCGTTAGTAGCGCATTCAATCATGTGCGAGGCCTACGTGCAATGAACCAGCCGGTCAGATTCCTCTCGACTAATTGGTCGCTTTGGATCTGACGGCGGTGGAGGCGTGTACTGAAAATGCAATCGCTGTGGGCTTAGAGGTTGCGATGGAAACATTTGTCGACAGACATTCGAAGGTGCCGATATGAAGTTGGAAGCTGCTTCTGGTACGGTCGCATGGTCGCTTCGGATGGCTGCGATGGATGCGACCCATTGTTGCTCGGGGGCTTACCTTCTCACTACACCACACTATACGACCTTCTCAGCAACTTGGAGTTCCAATACTACAGGGCATTAGCAATAGGGGCTGCCAGATGCCCATCTTTTATCTCGATTCAGAACGTCGCACCCGCTAAAAATGAAGAAATAGGATATACTCTAGAGTGTCCACAAGCCACTGCGCCGTTTACCCAGAGGATAAACGAGGAGTGCTGCCATGAACAAGCCAACGGTAATTCCGATGGCTATCTGAACCATGGAGGCTGCAACGTTGAAAACAATTGCGTTCAGACTGTCGGTAGATGCCTATGATGCGTTAGCCACCGCCCATCATTGAGGTTTTAGATGCATATAAGTAAGAGGGCAAGAAAATCCTGAACCTACATCTGCTGCTGTAGAGCCTTTAACAAGTGCGGCCGCAGTTTTGAGAGCAGAATTGATGCTACCACTTGATGCAAGACTGCCGGGTACCTGAACATAGACAGCCGGCAAGAGAACAGCCGCAGCAACGCCGTGGCGTAATCGGCTGTACAAGTTTGCGAGGACACCGATAGTGAACGCCCCCAATGTGTAGGCAATCGGAGCACTAGATGAGAACTTCTTATTTGCGTAGAAATTGACAACATATCCTGCGAAGGCAATCGCTATCATGGCAGGCATCTGTTTGTACTTAGCTTGTACAGTGAAGGTCGTGAAGAAAACGTAGAAGGGGACAAAAAGGAAATTCCAGTATGGGTTCATGGGAGCTCGGCAGGTTGTTTCGTTGGTGGCATTTGGATCGATAGCTCCATATATGGCTGTTCCGACTGTGATGCCGTAGCCAAGGAAAAGCGAATAGATGATGGCGAACACCAGTCGGATTGACCCTGGAACAATAGCACGAGATTGCAGCTCCAGAGCAGAACTAAGTACAAGCTGTAAGGGTCAGCGCGTTGTCGAATAGCCACCTGATGGTTATCTGGAGATGTATACGTACCCATCCGGGGAGAATCAGGGCAATTGCACTTTGTGCTATAGCGGAGAAGCAGAAGAGGCTTCCTCCATTAATGCTTCCAAAGGCACGTGCAAGGAAGCTCATAAGAATCGTTGCGGTGATCTCGAAAACAGTGCTGTATGTCTTCGATATAGGAGCAAGAACAAGCTGCATCAAACCAAGCATGCATCCGAGGGCAAATATGATAGGCATATCGATCAGGCGGGCGTTGAAAAAGACAGAAACGGCCGCACTGGCGAGACCGTACATGAGGACGCATAGCCAGACAGGATGGCGGTCTTTTGCGTGGATCAACTCATCCAACCGAGCGAGCGCGTCGTCCAGGCTGATGACGTCGTGTAAGACCTCTTTGTAGACGTCGTGTGTATCTTTGAGCTTGCCGAGATTGACACCTTGCGCGGTGCGTACGATTTTGACTTCAGTGGTGTGAGTATATAGATCGTCGAACGAAATTATCATGCAGCCAGGGATGTAGAGAAATTGGCTATTGATCTCGAGGACCGTGGCTGTAGTGGCGAGATACTCTTCGAGACGATGAGTGGGTGCGCCGAACAGCATCAGCGCACGGCACATTCTGATGATGTACTGTTGTCGTTTGAGGATGTTTGCAACATGGATCTTAATCTTCGCGTCTTTGTCCTCTTTGGCCTTCCACACCTTTGTGAGAAGACCGCCACTGCTAGTTCGCTTATGATGGCGTTGATCTGTGACGTGTTCTTTCTTCTCGTTCGGATTGGCAAGCTTAGCAGATGCCCCGATGAGTGTAGCCAATGTCTCGCGCGACTGGGCCGCCTTCTCTTGCTCATACCATTTTCGACGCGACGGTGTAGCAGCTCCTGAGGACGATCCGGGCCTGGAGGTTGGCGCGCTCGTATTCAATGCTGATGTTGGCCTCTGGAGTGTAGGTACAGGTATCTTATAGGCTTGAAGGAGATGGTAGAATACACCACCCCGAACGTTGCTGGTCACCGAATAGCTCTCCGAATTGTCATACGTCTCGTCCGCTGGTTCTGTCGACAAGTCTTCAAAATCGGCGTAGGCAGCGTCGTGTGCATTCAATAACTCTCCGGCGTTGGCTGTGTATCGATCCTCGGTGACTGGTGCAGATTCTGACTCACTGACACGATTGAGGATGTCTGACTCTGGGGGAGGGATTTCAGCATTGGCAGAACTGTTGAATCTCACTCTCGGTCTTCCTGTCTCGTGTTCGATCTGAGGTGAAGGCGATGTCTCGATGTGTGTGCCGGTTGGGGATTCGTTTGAAAGGGGTTCCATGACGAATGCGGTCTCTACTTGGATAAATTGTTCTTGACGAGTATGTAAGGAGAGGGTTTGGGGAAGTATGGAAATCCGATGGCAAGCAGTCAAGGTCATATGATGATTGAAATTTCTATCTAGTGCAAATAGCATACCGGACATTGTATGTGGCTTGCGTAACGTTTTCAAGAATAGACTCACGATCTTCTCTCCATCAGAATGTGGGGAAAGGGGTAAGCTTCTAGAACTGGCAATGGCGACAACCAGTGCACCCATAGAGCAATACAGTGCGTTGAATACGGCGCCGGGGATGCGCGATGTGTATGATGTGCACAACCATTACAGTGTATACGAAGTGGTCAGCAGCTTTGCGTCATGGTCGCAGACGAAAGAGGAAGCCAAGGCGCATTTGGTGCTAAGCGAATACAGCTACGCGAACCCTGATCGTCGCCTATCACGTAAAAGAAATGGAGATCAAGAGGCCGACACGTGGCAGATCACGATGACAGCCGGTAGGGCTCGTCGAATGGAAGGTATATCGGGTTTGGGCAGCACGAGCACATGCAACGCCCCTGGCGCCCACGATGAAAGCCGAAACTGGCGTGATGATGGAGCGCGACCAGCACATTATTGAACAACAAAACAACAGGATTCTGCAGACATTTGAAGGGTACAAAAATTCCAGTAGCCTCTGCTCCTTTTTCAAGATTATTTTGATCTGGTGTTGTAGGAGCAGTGCAGGAGTAATGCTATGTTCGTCACGGATCTTCCGGCTTTTTTCGCGACTCGAGAGTACGCGTCAAGGGCACTGGTACAAGAATGACGCTTTGAGCAGTTCTCGGTTCCAGTGAGACGCTATGGCAAACATTTTCCAGCAGAGTCCTGTCAATGGTCTTTGCACAGAGTAAAGCAAGTTGATGGCCCATAGATGATTTACATAATAGTTGATGATCAGGAGAATTGAGCGTAGGTACATCCGCGCCACCTGTGTAACGTGGATACACTCGTCTCGACACACCCGTCCCCAAGCGCGACAGTGCTACTAGCACATCTGTCTAAAAACAGGTGTGGATAGTTGATCTGGACATCTCACAGCGCACGGTCCTCTCATATTGTCGGAACTTGGGCAGAACATAGGACCACCATACGCTGCCAAGGAAGATTGAAGATCACTCAAATGGTCTTGATGGCAGGACAAGACAAATAATTTCTAGCAAGGTCTCTTCTCAAACATATCTCAACGTCACTAACGATTTGGAGACGAGACAATTCCTCGCATAGGCTCGCATAGGCTCGCATCTGGCTTTTTGTGCAAGTCGAGAACTTCTCACTTCCAAGTAAAGAATCGAGATACTCGATAAAATGTTGTCCTTAATTCCTAAAAAGAACATGTGGTACATATGCTAGTTGTTTGATGTTAGGATTTCCTTATACAGGAATGTGTTCTATCCAACGCGTGCATGGTGGTTGCTATACATATTTACGGATTGAGTCTAGACCGGACAACAGAGCGCCGTTACAGTATCGAACGAGTGTACGGATGTCAAGACTCCTTCACATACGTATGCAGGTTGTCGGTACAATTCTGCATCTACGCTCTATTGCCGCATCCTCTGTCAGTCAAATATATCCGACTGAGCGCCAGCTCGGGCCCTTCAATCTACCAGTTGGATCTAGATTCGTCGTGGACGCACTGCACCAAATGTTCGAGTTATGCTCTCCTGTGTAGAGTCCGCACAACGCGACGATCCGACTGAGGGAGCCGTTTAGCGCACGAAAATTGGTTGGCACTGTTTCTGGCGCTTCAGCGTTGGGCCGCGGATATGCTTGGACAGGCATGCGTTGGATTTGACAATGAAAGCTTTGATTGTTGAGGTAGTGAAACAGTAGGAGGTTAAATTGGAAGATTAAGAGGGTGCAGAGCGGAGGTATAATGAGAGACTTAGACGGCAGCGCAGGAAATGCGAATCGCTTGTGCAAGAAGAAGTTAACAACCGCTGCTGGGGAACATGTAATAAGAGGAAACAGAGAACACAAAGTCAAAAACCAGGAGTTCAGACCTCGCTCAGAAGGTGAAATAAGTGAGAGACTTAGTTAGCTGCTCACAGGCTAGCTGGTTGAGGGTCGTCAGGGTTTGCAGAATAGCTAATCCGACCTGCGGGCAGGAAAAACAGCGCAACCACGGCCCCTCCACGAGATTGGGGGTAACTGGCATTGCGTCAGTCCTCCAACTTAAGACAGAGCACCCGCACAACTACATACTGATGCGTGCCTGGACCGGGCGATGTCCACGCAGTCTTCCAGCCTTGCATCCCCTTCAGCTCCGCCGTTGGATCAATCTGCACAACACAGTTGATCTCACCGTACGGGTGTGAGTGGTGTTGCCCAGAGAACTCTTCTTGCGAGTTGAAGTAGACTGTCGTTATGCTAAAGAAACGTGTGGCTTCACTGGGAACAGCAAGCTTTGAACGTCGATAGTTAGGCCCGCTGATTTCGACGTCTGCTGCCCATCCTTCTTCAACCCCTTTCCGTGTCAATGAGCACAAGTCCTCATAAACTCCGTTGCCTGGACCGTAGTTTTCGTTGAGATACACTTCAAGATCTCGACCAGGAGTCCTAGAAACGTTAGCGAGAGAATGTAGAAGATAAGGGCATACGCTTACAAGTTCTCAACCTCGGCGAAGAAGTCTTGACAGCGCTTGAGAAGCTGTTGAGCGTTCGGGTATCTATCGAAATCCACTGTTACCCCGGTTTGTTGACCTGGTACTTCTTGCTGCATGATGAGAGTTGTATGGCGATCACAAATGGATATCTGTCAAGTCGGGTCTCATAAAAAATACGAAAGCACGGAGTTCCTGTAATCATCCCTTCAGATATGTACAAGTATGGATTGGCTGGCCCTACTGCCGTCCCACCCCGCTTTGTCTAGCGCTTCGGTACACAACTTCGGATATCCCCCAAACTAACCTTACCGGTGTTGTCGCTCTCAACCCCATATCGACTATGTTCACCTAATTTCTTCTGGCAGGGGCGCGTAAGGTGAGTAGGAAAGATTACAGGATGTGCCGTACTTTGTTGTTAGTACGAAACAGATCATGGGTACAGCGTTGAAAAGTTCCGGTTGGAGTCACATCAGTATCTAGGAACGTTACAACCAACAGTATTCAATTAAAATTTCAATTACATGTACTAAGCTATACTATCCCATGAGTCTTTGATATCGCTTGGCCCTCCATGACACCATCGTGGTTACCATCATTAACCTCCATGGTAAAGTCTCTTTGCACATTGACCTGCATTCCACCCAGACTGGACTTTCCGACCATGTGCTTTTGACTCCCTTCATCTCGATCAAGACTCAGGCTACTGTCCGCATCAAACTCTCGGCCGTATATCCTCGTCTCGATTCCCGGGCCGCCCTTGGTTCCATGGCTGCTCAGGTAGCTCTTGAGATTCTTGCTCTCTGGGCGTTCGTCTAGTTCAAGATAGTTCCTGCCCGTACCTGCTGTTGCTCCAGGTTTACCGCTATGCGGGAGTGAACGTGATGCGCTGCCGGTCCAAGATGAGAAGCGATGGATGGCTCGCTCGAGAAGTGGACGACATGCGGGGAGATTTGCAACAAGCATGCCGACATTCATTTCGGCGGTGGCCCATGCCAAGATTGAGCTGAGGTTTTGCAGAAAGCGCGATTGGTCATTCATTCCAATGAGGAACTTCAGGCGAACAATGGGGGCAATCGATGCACTTAGTAGAAAGTATTAGTCGATACGTTCATATGAGAATCACTGCTAAAGTGTCTACACTTACAAAATGCCCAAACCAAGCAAGCCGACGACTGAGGCCTTGACACGTGGGTCAAGCTGGATATTCCAAAGCAGAAAGATTGGGAGGATAGCAAAGACCCAATCCGTAGATATTGACACAGCAGCCACGGCATAAGACAGAACAGTCTGGATGCTACGATCCTGGCAAGTACCTGGTACGGCTGTGTGCCAGTTCTTCCTATATGTCGATTAGCCCTTTTCATGATAACGGAATCATGTATCGCAGCGAGGTTGATTCACAAACTTACTCAATAGGCATACACTGAAAGAACAAATACATCCCTGTGCCTCCCATTACAACTAACGTAACAGCCAGACACGTGTAGATGACGTATTCAATCCACTTCATGCCATTCGCGATTCGGATCAGTGCAAAGCCGATGGACCACTTGATTGTAATGAGGGTGAAGCACCACGGCTCTTGGAAGACGTAAAACCACTAAGGATGATTATGAGCAACTGCTAAATTGAAGAACATATGCCCTTGGGAAGAACATAGGTCTGTGACGTGACCATGTGAGACCTACTAGCATTGAATTGGCTTTCTGCTCTGCACTCAGCGTGGCATCGTAAGCTCCTACGCCGCTCCATGCCATCCCAAGCGTGGCTACCGTACTCACGAGCCAAAACGGCTAGTTGATGTTAGTCATTGCACATGTACCCGGTCTGAAATAGGAAGTTTTTACAATGTTGACCAGCATTGCCCAGTCATCAGCTCCCCATGCCTTTCTTTGAGCGCGTATCCGGAAGCGCAAGATTGTAGAGATGATATCGAAGGGGAGTAAGATCAGAGAGGCCAGGGCCATAGGGTAGGATGTTGGCGCCATGGTGTTAGGGTTCTTGTATCATTCAATCGATCAGAACAAGGGACGAAGACGTATGTAACAAGAAAATTTGATTGCAGACGAACAACCGGACGGTTAGAGAGAAGACTATAAGTTCGACCACATGAGTTCTTGCTTCGCAAATGTGGATCCTAGGCTATACGAGGAGTAGACTATTGCCAGTGTTGAAAAAATAAATGACGACAATCGAGAACGCGGCAATTAGCGAAGGAATCGACAGAGCTCAGACCGATGTGCAATGATTCATTGATCAGAGCTCCTACCTGAGGGGAGAGAGTGGGAAGAGGAGGAACCGAGGAAGGCGAGGAAATGCAACAGAACGAGTCACTCTATGCACTTTGCTCCGCCCATCGCTTGTCCCATGCTTTTCACTCTTTCTCGCCCACATTTCTCCTCTCTTTCTGCTTCCTGTATTGCCTAGTTTGGAGTGTAGTCTCAAGGATGAAACCTGGTTTGTATGCAGCCCCGATTAACGACAAGGGTACCGCGCTGGCCGAACCAAGAGGGAAGACACTGCTGTTCGCATCCATGTTCAGTTCAAACCAATTAGAAGTTCAGAATCTGACTTGGTTTCGATGGCCGATTTGTTGAATGCAAAAAAGGGAGGCGATCTAGCTTGCCTAACCACAGTACCAAAATGACGGGTCAGCACTTAACCCATTCCATGTTCAATGATGTGTAAGATTTTCTCGCAGGTGATTGAGGCACAGTCGCAGAACCCCTTTCCGACACGGACAGACCATGCGTTAAGGCCGTGATTCGCCGTCTGAATTCGAATGCGGAGCATGACTGGAAATAACCCATGGAGGGTACTATGTAGCCGCGGAGTGAGCAACTGTCTGAAACAGATACACTGATCATCAGCAGTAGCAGGGTTTAGGCTAAGCGATATGACTGCCTGTTATGCAAGCAAGAAACGTCCATGAAACAAGCTTTCTCGGGAATTACAATACAACCTTCTTTATCTGCTCAGCCATTACTCTAATTCGATGACTAGCGCACAATTCAATGCTCACAAATTGCGTTGCAGTCAATAGCTTGTAGTTATTCCGAGGTCACACTACAAAGTGTCCCCCCCGGTCTGGAAGCGTAGCGCATTTGCCAAACTCGCGTAGGCATCCAATAGACAAGGTAAAGTGGATTCTGGTAGGAAATTGCTGGAGAGGTTGTGCACTTGATGCATTCTCAAATTGAACCTCAAGTTGGGTTCTGTGAGACTGGATGTGGCATGTAAGCAGGCTTTTGCTTGCCCGCTTCGTGTGAAAAAGACAACTCCTATGTAGGATGCTACAGTGTATTACAGTACGCGAGCGTTAGCAAACACGCCACTTCCGGACCGGTGACAATGTGCGGCGACGGATGATCACATCCCGCTGTAGGATATGCCGAAATATAGGGTCCTTCCGGAGTGGGTCGAAGGATGGCGGGATCCACATCCAGCCACTCCAACGTTCATTAAAACCATGTTAAAAAAACTCATCGAGGATATGCCTGCTTCGCGAAACCCGGAAGTAATGCGACGAACACCGCACAAAATCAGCAGAACAGCAAAAGTATCCAGTATTTGTTGCAAGACCGTAATCCTTTTCTTAGACTTTGCAGTCGCTGTAGCGGGGTGTTGTGCCCGTTTCTGTAGGTGTTGTGTTGAAGCTTGCTAAGACGACGAAGTTCATGCCGGGTTTCGCGGCACCGCCAAAGGCCTGTCGTGTGGCGAATATCCACTGACTCTCAAACGTATCGACGCTGGCCGTGCCGCCGCCACGTCGGAGGGGTCGTTCCGTCGTTGTATTTACTCGTACACCGCAACTTCAACGGCTATCATTACCCTTTCTATAAACTTCTTGAAGACGTGTGTAGCGAAGTCTGCGACCCTGAATCGACCGGAGGGAATACATGAACCCCGGATTTGCCATAACGAAATTCACTTGACGATTTTCAACGAACTATCAAGCTCATTTACGAACTACACAATCAAACCTTTTTACACCTCTACACTTATTCAACATGTCTCCTCCAAGGGTTTTTGATGGTAAACTTGCGATCATCACAGGTGCCTCACGAAGTATGTTTTCCACATGACTACTGCAGTTTTCTGCTTCGTCGGCACAACAAACTCACACCTTCCAGGCTTCGGCGCAGTTCTTGCTGAACACTTCGCCTCTCGCGGCGCCAACGTTGTGATCAACTACGCAACTGAAGCCTCGGATGAGCGTGCCCAAAAGCTTGCGAAATCATTTGAAGCCAAATACAACGTCAAGGCCGTAGCCGTGCGCGCGGATCTCAGCAACCCTGCTGCACCACAACAGCTTGTCGACGCCGCGAAGGGACACTTCGCAGACTCGAAGGGCCGTTTCCAAATCGACATTATTGTCAACAACGCGGCAACCGTAAACGCGCAACCAATTGATGCATTGGACGTTGATGCGTGGGATGCGACATTCAATTTAAACTGCAAGGCGCCCGTTCTGCTCATCAAGGCCGCATTTCCTTACCTTCCTTATGACCGTAGTGGCCGCATTGTGAATATCTCCTCCGCAACCACAACATGGGGGCTCATCTATCAGACGTCGTACGCCGGAACAAAGGGCGCGATGGAAGCCATAACACGCGTCTGGGCGCGCGAGCTTGCTGAGCGTTGTACAGTGAATGCCGTTGCGCCGGGGCCCATGGATACAGGCTTGTATGCTGGACTGCCAGACGAACCCAAGGAAGCGTTGAAGCCACTGAACAACCTGACTCCGCTGGCGAAAGCAAGAGAGAATGTTGACAGCAAAGAGACGATGCAACTGGCCAAGGAGATCGGTGGACGACCAGGGTACCTTGAGGAAGTTGCAGGGATCGTTGGTGTTTGTTGTTTGCCGGAAAGCGGATGGATGACGGGCAACTTGGTGGGTGCTAGTGGTGGTGGTGCGTTCGTACGATAGGACATGAAAGAATGGGAACAGGCGATGATGGCATGGCGTGCTTGACCCAAAATAGGGGTAGTGCTAACGTACGATAGCAAGTACTGCTAGACCCGCAATTGTCAAGCTAGTAGAGTACTTGCTTGCGACGTTGCAAAACTACTTAGCTATACATCAAAGTTTTGTATCAGTAGGCAGTCTTTATGTCGTTCTATCGTGCATTTGCAGAGCCAGCGAGAACGTTGTTGAGTGTCTGAGAATCGACTTGGAATTCACCCTTCTAATCGGCTAGCAAATCTACGCCAACATCCTTTAACGCGGTGACAGCCCACGCAGGAAAACTTTCACGATTCCAGTCGTAGAGCGTCCCAAAGAATCCTTTGATGAATTGTGGATATCTGTCTTCGAGGATAGCCTCCCTGGCAAGTCTCATCAAGTTCAGTTGATAGTGAACGTTGTGCATGGTCAGTAGATGAGCCCCTGCGGTCTCCTTTGCGGTGATGTGGTAGATATAGGCCCGAGTGATGCCCAGACCACCTTCCGGCGTGGGCCTGCAACATGTGCATTTGCAGCCTTCTTCAAGAGGGCGAAAGTCTTCGGAATACATGGCGTTGCGAATGTTAAGAACACCGCGAGAGGTAATGGCGTTGCCGAAACGCTGAGACAAATCAGTGGTCGTAGGAGATGGGAAGTGCATTGAGTACTTACAGCCGTCCGTGTTGGCCATACGCAGTCGAACATGTCGGCGCCAAGAGCAACCGAGACGACCAGATCTTCGGGATAGCCCTGTCATGATTAGCGAAAGTCTATGGCGTAGAAGTGTGTGCTAGCTTACGACTCCCATGACGTATCTCGGCTTCTTCTCTGGCAGCAGCCCTGTGCACGTGTCGACGACCTTGCAGTATGCAGTCTTCTCCTCGCCTCCAGACAGCCCTCCAATAGCGATACCCGGCGTATCCCTGGCGACCATTTCGGCGGTGCACTCTCTTCTCAGGTCCAGGTCGAGTCCTCCCTGTATGATGCAGAAAAGGTTTTGTCTTTCGGGGTACTTGTGGGCCTGGATGCAGCGATCGAGCCAGCGAACAGAGCGCTCCATGGCTTCCTTCATGCGCGCGTTGTCGGGAGAGGTGGTGGCAATCACGTCGTCAAGTTGCATGATGATGTCGGAGCCGATAGAGTTCTGGAGGGAGATGGAGTGCTCCGGGGTGAGGAGCCTGGTTGCGCATGTTAGCATCTGACTGCGCACAAGATGCTAGGCGAGCCGTACATTGGAGAGCCATCGTGAGGACTCAGGAACCGCACGCCCTCTTCGGTCACCCTGGCGAGCTTCAGTAGCGACACCATTTGGAAGCTGGCGTCGGCGTCAGCGGTGGCCCTTTCGCCCATCAAGTTGGAGCCATGACCCACCCACCACTATCTACGCCAGTCAGCATTGCTACCACGACTACAATCCAGCTGGGAAGGGCAGTCACCTGTGAGAATGTTATGTGGCCATGACTGCAGCTTGTGTGCACCACCTATCGCGTCTAGTGTCGCCTGTCCTGGCTTGAGGCCTCTCCCGCGTGTCAGAAACAGTCAAGGCAGTGGGGGCAGGACCCATCATACAGATGATACGTGTTGTTCAGACATAGTCGACAGCCTTGGTCCTCGAGTTGGTCTGGAGTGAGACCCTTCAGGGAACCCTGTGTCGCGACAGGCATGAAGATGGGAAGTGGTACCGGGCCATGGGGCAGATGGAGCGTTGCAGCGCGTGCTTTCGTGACCTGAACGTGTCAGTCGGGTTTCACAACACGCGTCACGAGTAGGCACATACTGAACACTTGCCCAGCAGCTCGAATGTGAGCGCTGAGGGCATTGAGACGGGTGCCATGCCGTGTTGTGTTGTACTGTACCGATGATGTAGATTCGCGAAATTCACCCAAGAACCCTGACGCTACCCCTCGCTTAGCGTGTACCCATTCGACAACTCTCCACATTCACTCCACTCTCCAATACACAACAACTAATTCACTCTAGATATTCTACTGCGTCTACCATGATGCTCTCAGTCCTAGGTATCAGTCATGGACAAAACCTAGTCATCGAATGAAGCTGCAGTATATCATTCTTTGTTCTGTTACATACATCGCGAGCCCTACTCTTGTCCGTTCACTTCAAAGCTGTCCTTTTGAAGTATCATCTGTGCTGGGTTAATTTCAAATTATCACATGTATTCCTTCGAATATACAAATCACTTGTTCTGCTGCTTTAATAAGATATGCGACCGGCGAACCATGAGTATCATCATCAGTGGCGTTTATCATGCCTGCAGGTGGCTGCCCCTCATGCATTTGGCTGCCTCTCAGCCTTCTCGCGCTTCTCACCTCTTACAAACCCTCTTACTTTCCTCTCGATTGTTTTGTTCGTCGACTTGCAGTGCTTGCATCTCGTCATGTCGAGTCAAATCTTCATCACTACTATCGTTGTGACTGAGTTGAACATTACAGGATTAGCTCCACTTTCTACTATCTTTACCCCACCAGCAGACTGTTCGACCAGATGGCTTCGTCCGAATGACCGCGACTCCACAGTATACAGTGGTGTAGCTCTAGGCTCCGACGTTAGTACTCATGCGACCTACTATCCCCAGTGCTACCCCTATAGGGCTTTGCCCACCTACAGTCCCGGCATATGTCCCGATGGCCAAACGATTGCCGCAATCGAGGAAACGCGCTTGGGTGTTTCTGGGTCTGGTGATGTTCGAAGACTTTGGAAGGCAGCATGTTGCAACAGGTACGCTTAGTCTCGAGATCAAACGTCGATCTGTATCAACCCATATCCGCTTACATCATGCGAGTGATAATACCATCAATGTCAGCTTTGACACTTGGAAGTGCACGAGCAAGTTCAAGACACCATTTACCGCCATCGTGGCTTTCACCACAACAGATGCCTCGGGGCGTGTCGCACATCTATTCGACATCACTACCACCCGACCTACAACGACTACCAGGACAAGCGGTGACTCCAACCAGCTCGTTGGAACAAGTGTAACCATGACGATTAAAAATACGGCTGTACTCTCGGCCGGTACAGCGCAAGCGACACCAATCTACGTGCTCTGGGAGCTAGACGATCTTTCCGCATTTCCCCCAGCCTACGCAACATCTCTGGCGTCTCAAATTGGCGTTTCATTCGGTGGTGTAGTGTCTATCACTTCATCTTCATCATCCGCCTCTTCTCTTACTTCCAGCTCCCTCTTCTTCCTCCGCATCCCCAGCGTCTACAAACCCACCATCAGACCCCGGCTTAAGCACTGGCGCGAAAGCGGGAATAGGCATAGGCGTCACGATTGGAGTCGTCCTACTCGGTATGGCCATCATTATCTGTCTACTTCGGAGAAGGAAGCAACGAAAGGGTCATACAAGTGTACCTGAGATGGAAGGGAATACCAATGCGGGGCACAAGAGCTTTCTTGGTGGCAAATGGAGGGCAGAAGCAGAGGCAACCCCGAAGCCAACGGAGATGGACTCTCGAAGTGTCAATGTTATACCTGGGCCTCCTGTCGAGATAGACGGGACACGTTGATTGCGGTGTAGAAAGGAACGAGAGCCTACCTGGCCTGGAACGTCGATACACGATATATGGGTTTTTTGACCGACGAAACATCAGTCCCCTGAAATGACGTGATGCTACCTCGTATGCTTTTATGATCCTCAGGGCCTGGCAATCGTTCGTCTTTTCGAAACATGGTTTATGAGCTTTCTCTCGAATATATTACCTCATCTATCATTACTCGAGCCAAGTTGATGGTCATAGGCAAACCGACAAGATAGTGTTGATGCTAAATGGTGATGTGCAGTGAGATCATAGTCTCGTCGCAACAAAGATGTGGTCAGGAGCTTTGATCGTAGAGTCGGAGGATTTAGCTGTAGTCGACGATTGGGCGTCGAACGTAAAACGACAATCAGAAGACGTAGCTACGTCGAAGTTTTGATGCTTTCATCATGTTCTGCAATCTGTATCTCACTTTGCAAGAGCCCTATAGTCCCAGCAGTTGCATGACATATTTTGATATATTAATAAAGGGCTTGAGTCGAGACAATTCTCATCAACGACGTTCTCTTCACTACGTTTCAAACCTCACGTGCACGTATAATACTGGGACAAAAGTCATATAGTGAACCAATGCTCATACGTGAATAAGTCGCTATCAAATGGTATCCCACCATCGCTTGTCAAACACAGTAAAAAGCAACCTCTAGATGATTTCTACGAAACACATAAAAATCACATGCGCCACGCTATGAAAAGCCTAGAAACCCAATCAGACTTGGAAATGGGATATAGAAAGAACAAGGAAAGTTAAAGGTCAGTAACAATTGAAATCGTGTCAACTACAGAGATCTCGAAAGAGAAATTGAGAAGAATGAGCGGAGAACGTAGCAAAAGGGTGAGTGCCCTGTTCAATCCCAACGCCGGACATATGAGAAATTTTTGGTATTCGCATTGCTTCCGGTCGTCAAGTCGCCGGGTAATAAAAATGATGATAATAATCATCGTGATCACTCAATTTCGTGAGATAGGTAGTCGGAAAGATCTGACCCTTTACTCGAATCGTCGCGTCTGTGGGGTGTTGGGGCAAGATGTCTTTGTGTATGCGTGAAAGCTCGCGAATAATTATAGGGGTCGATAGTCGAAGTAGTGTATTCATGGGACGACATGTTGTCGCCGTCAGAGGTTCTCGGTACCGCGTGGAGAAATTCTGGGATCGAAAAACCAGGAGGGCGGATCGTGGTGTTCGATACCTTCTCTTCCAGCGGCTTTTGCTGCATATCGTGACTAGATACGATGTTGTTCCGCTCTTCGCTCGTTGCTGGCGGCCATTTGAAAGTCGATGCTCGTATTGGCGATATTGGTGCCGAGATTGAAGTCTCCAGCGTTTTCCGTCTTTCACGCTCACCGAACATTGTGTCATCTTTCTTATTCCATAAACTTCCGTTCATCTTTTCCTCTTCCATTGAAACTCGCAAGTCTCTGATGCTCTGGTCAAGGCTAAGCCGGATTTGTTCGCTGTCAAAAGACGCCCTTCTCGTCTCGACAAATCCTGAATCTTGATGTAAGGGGGAGTGGAAGCCCTGTGGAGTTGAAAAGCCGCTCCTGGCTCGCGCTCTACGTTCCGGGCGATCGAAGATGGAAAAGCTAGTGCTGGTCTGTGACGGGGCGCATGACGAGGAGACAGATGAGTCGAGTGCAATCTCGTGCTCCAGATCGGCAAGAGTAGCTGGAAGAGGTACGTGAAATTCGTGATCGTAATCGTGTTTTGTTTCACGTAATAGATTGGCCTGAGTGGGAGATTGTGCCATTTGACGCACGCGATCGCTGAACGTTGTCTTACTCGCCCCACCTACAGGTGGATGCTGGTGTTGCGGTTCCAGCAGGCTGGGTTGCGTGTACTGAGGCGTGACTGGCTGGAGTTCAGTGACCATGGAAAGGTTCAGTGGCGTGTCTTCGGACGTTTTGATGCCCATGAACGAGGCTTCCATGTCGTCTGGTGGCGTTGTAATACAGACATCTTTTAAGTCCTGAGTCACAAAGTCGTGCACATCAAGTTCGGCTCCGCCTCTTTGAACAAGCTTGAAGTCGCCATCCACGTAGATTTGCTCCCATCTTGTCTCTCGACTGGCTGGAAGACTAGCAAGTTCGTTCTCCAGTTCGGAGTCGTCCAGAGACATAACGGATCGGTGCCCGGGGTATGGGGAGAAGTCGCTCCTTCCGGTTGTGCTGCCACCTCTCATTGCGTCTAATGACCGTCCGCGTGGGTTGTGATTGTTTGGTAGTATGTATGAGCCTGAAGATGCGGGATACTCTGTTGACGGCATATTGACGTTTTCGAAAGAAGACTTGGATCTTGAGTCTCGGCGGTGTTGCGAAATGTCGTCGAGGCCAACGGCGGTAGCGGGATCGATGTATTCTTTGTCGCTTCTGTGTGTCGAGACGCTATCCCTCAAACCTGCGGCCGATCTGGACTCTGTACCTCGGTTGTGATGTGGGAATCTGGCTAGAAGTGTTTTCGCGGATAGTCGCTCGCGGGGAACGTCGTTTAGGCATGCTCGGATGATGTCCTTAAAGTACTCGGGGATGTCTGTGTTGTGTCGCATGAGCGTCTTCACGAATGGCCGTTCCTGGCGCTCCGGTTCATCCTGCTGCTCCGCTAGAGCCCAAAGCACCATACCGAGCTGGTACAAATCTGACTTGACTCCAATGTATATCGAAATGCGTTGTCCACTCTCGATGAGTTTGGCCAGCTCGGGCGGCTCCCATCCAACCGGACATCCACGCCGATTGATGTCGATGATCTTGGCGTCGTCGTCGTGATTTATAACAATGTTGGAGAGGGTGAAATCACCCTGCACAAATCCAGCCTCGTGGATCTCCGAAAGACCCTGGACGATTTGACGGGCCCAACGTTCACGACGATGCCAAAGCAGCTGGTCGGAGTGTTTGTAGTCGTAGATCATGTCCACCAGGGCGCCCTGTTCGGCGTAGCTGATCAACAGGCCTTTGATCAGCTCGTTCTTTTCGTCTACAATGATGCCCTCGAACTTGATGACTGATTGGGAGTCCTGCAGGCTCAACAGCGCGTTGATCTCGTAGAGGAACTCGTCGACGGCGTCCGGGCCGGGAATCTCCTTCTTGATGAAGACTTTGTCGCCAACCGCGACCTTGTACACGAAGCCCGAGATGTGCGAGTCGAAGGAGATTTCATTCTCGCGGAAACACTTGTACTCGAGGTGTTGGATGGCGGATGTGGAGGGGTAGGGTATGATCTCGTTGACGTCTTCGGTGACGTGCACGTGCAGGCGGCCGTCGGTGGTCTGGAGCTTGAGGTTGGTGACGGTGTCGTAGAACTGTATGTCTAGGAGTGAATCGCGGATGGCTTCGTAGATTCTGGTGCTCTTGTCGCGTTGGTAGTGCAGCGACTTGAGATCCGACTCGAGCGACTCGGGCTCCAGCTCGCGGTAGTCGCAGGATACGGTGACTCTCCGCCACTTGGTGGGCTCCTCTGCGTAGGTGATGAAGAACTTTTCGCGGTCAGACAGGTCGCGGAAGTGCATGCTGAGGTTGAGGATCCACTTTGCTTCCAGCTCCTCCTGCAGTTGCGTGTCGTCGACTTGCGAGGCCGAGTGGTGCGAGTCGGGCTCCGAGTAGGCGTCGGCGTCGGCGATGTCGATGTCGAGGGGGTGGGGGTGGGGTTCACCGGCGGAGAGGTAGTCGACGCTATCGTCCGGGCCGTAGTCGACCTGGCGCGCGCCCGCGGGTATGTTGGAGTCGGGGCCGCCGCCAATCGTGTGCTGCTGGTCGCGATGGTGGTCGTGGTGGCGGTCGTGGTGGTCCCGAGCGTGATTGTCGTCATTGTCACTCTCATCTCGCACGTGCACCGGTGTCGGTGTCGGTGCCTGTGCCTGTGCCTGCGTCTGCTCCTGCTCCCGCTCCTGCTTCGGCGGCTGGTCGTTGGTGGTAAACAGACTGAGGACGTCGGGCGCCGACACGGACGGCAGCGACATGGGCGGCGGGGAGAGGCTGCGCTTGGCCACCATGGACGGCTTGTGGTCGTCGGCGGACGAGGGGCGGCGCTGCTCTGCTTCGGCGGGCACCTCGAGCAGGCGGTCCCTCTTCTCGCTCTGCATGCGCTTGAACGTCAGCGGGCGCGGCAGGCCGGGCACCACCTTGCGGCTGCCTCGCCTCGACAGCAGGCCGCCGCTGGAAAAGGGCCGCACGGGCTCCTTCTCCTTCTCCTTCTCCTTCTCCCTGGGCTCCTTCTCTTTGGGCGACTCACCCGCCTCGTGCTTGCCGTTCCCGTGCCCACTGCCATTCCACATGCCCGTCCCCTTGCCGTGCGCGGCCTTGACGTGTGGCGGGGCCGTGTCGTCGTCGCGCTTCAGCCACAGGCCAAACTTCTGCAGGCTCAGGCGGGTCCACATGCTGCGGTGCTCGTTGACCTCTGCCCGCGCGCGCTGCCGGCTCCGGTCGCGACTCGCCGCGCCGTGGTCGGCCAACGGCGCCTGGGACATGGCTGGCCTCGCAATCGTCGCACCCGCACCGCTGCGAGCGGCGCGATGTGTCGTCTCGCTCCTGGCAGCCCGGCCCTCTTATTCCTCCGGCCTCGCTCGACGGCGAACAAAAGCAACGGCGTGCTGCAGCGGCGGTGCTCGGTGATTGGGCTGGTGCTATCGCGTTGGCGCCGTCGTCATGCTGTGTCGTCGTCGTGTAACGGTGGCTTCGTTGCGTCGATGCATCTACTGGCTCATAGTCTGTGTGCCGCGTCGCTGCCCGTGTGCATGTTTTTTCCCGTTGCCTCTTTTCTCGCGTGAAAAACAGAGTCTGCACTTCAGAATCTCTGCGTGGCCAGAAAGTCGAATTCGCCCACTACACCCGTGATATCCCGCACAATTATTGACGCCCAAGCACCAATGCCCTGCGCGCGCCCTGCCGCCTAATGTGCCAATCAAGTCTCAACAGAATGCAGCGGGACAATTAGCAATGACGCGCAGTGATTCCACCGAGGCTCAACAGGCTGCACACCAGCAGGCTGATCAACGAGGGCGGGCGGACAGGCGACGAGGCGAGGGCGAATTCGCGGCGGCCGTTGTGAGATGTGATGCGAATAATCCCGGCGTCCAATCACGCGGCGGCACAGCCCTGCAATGCTCCCAACACCAACAAACGAGCAAGCGCAGGCAGCAAAAACCAAAAGGAGTCACACAGGCGGCTGGAGAAGGAGGGAGACGAGCAGAGACAATGCCAGCGGGAGAGACCAATTCCCCAAGTGCCGCACCAGGGTTGTCTTGCCCTCTGCAGAGCGGTCAACCGACACGCCTTACATTGGACAGACGTGCAGACGTGTGCAGCCATGCACCAAATCGTGAATCACAGAGACCTTTTGCCCTCCGCTGGCGCAGCATGAACAAGCGGTGTGTGTCGCACAAAAGCCCACGCATGGCAGGCCAACACCTGTTCAAGCTGACAGCATCGTCGGCGCCGACGTGCCCTTTGCAGCACAATCTCCATACATTCAACACGTCTCCAACCCCATTCCCAGCACTTTTGACGAGCCAGGACTTTGCCTCTGCGCCCCTCCATTGGGCCCGCATTCAGTAGACCCGGCGCACCCGCGAGCTAAACCCTTCTCCAACCGACAATCTGCACCTCGCGGTACGCAGGCGCATAGAGCCCCCGTTAGCTTCATCCCGTCGTACAGACAACGTTCCTGTCACGATAGCATGCACGGCCACCTGCCAAGGCCTGCGTGGCCGAGCGAGAGCAGACCCAAGTTTCATACACCCAAGTCGGTCGTGAGTTGACAGGGACGTCTTGAACTCGCTCTGTAGAACAGCCTGACCCCAATCCACCACCACCCTTCACAAGCCTCACTACACAGCGCTTCCCACACTCACATTGCCAATGTCATCTTGCGAACGAACAATCTGAACAATCTAATTTGCATCGTCAACAGAACCATCTTTACTTGCATGGACAACACCAGCCTCCTGCTCATCTGCAGCCGTCATTCGCTCCCTCGTGTTCGCATCATCATCCCTCCTCAGGCCATGGTATGCGTTGTCCTCGCCCCTGGCGTCGACACGTCAACCGCGTTCACGCTCGTCTCAGCGCGCCGTAGCGAGGTAAGCGCAGCGAATCACACCACGTTGGCAGAATTTATTATACATACACCACGTACAGAAATGCCACCATGCCACGTGCTCTAGAGTCGAGATCCATATTCCAACATCGTGACAGCCATGCACCAGCAATAGCTTGCAAATGCAAAAACGCCAGGAGATGCGCTGTATACACCAAAATACTATACACGTCTATATCGCTCAATCATCATCTTCACCAGACTCTTCCTCCTCTTCCTCTTTTCTCTTTTGCTCTTTCTTTTTGCGATCCCCCTTCTTGCTCTTGAGCTCCTTGTCCCATAGCTTGCTCGCACTGTCCTTGTCGAGGCCCGGGAACACTAGATCAAAGACTTCGTGGTACCACGCCACAGGCCGGCCTTCGATCCCTTCTTTGATGTTCTAGGCACAAGTTAGCGTTGCAAACTTCAATACTCATGTCCATCAACCTCACGTACCTCTGGTAGCTCTAGCCAATCACTCGTATTGTCGTGCGGGAAAATGACCATCTTTGCACCTGCTCTTCTCGCCGCTACTGTCTTCTCCCTCAGACCCCCGATCCTCAATACTTTGCCAGTGAGCGTCAATTCGCCCGTCATAGCCACACCTTCCTTGACCTCCGTGTTTAGTGCTAGACCCAGCAAACTCGACGCCATGGTGATACCCGCACTAGGCCCGTCCTTGGGTACTGCGCCCTCGGGGCAATGCAAATGTATCCTAGCATGCTCGAAGAACTTGTTCTTGGGGAATTCACGGGCAAGAACACTCTTGGCAAACGAGTAGGCAACGCCGGTTGACTCCTTCATCACGTCTCGCAATGAGCCGGTGCGCTCGAGACCGGGATGCGAAGAGCTTGTCAGCGCATTTTGAAGAATAGACTCGATGTAGAGGGCAGAGCCGCCCATCGACGTCCACGCCAGACCCATGGCAACACCAGGAGGTGTGACATCATATAATCTGTCAGAGGTGAAGATGGGTGGACCGACGTAGTCCTTGAGGTTGTCTTTGGTGATGGATACATGCACGTGGTCAGGTACCTTGAGTGCCACGCGGGGTTTCTCCGTCGTTTGCTTCTCAATGTCGCTAGGCGTCTCTTTCGTATCGCTATGATCCTGCTCGGATTCTTTCTGTGCAGCCTTACCCTCGCTGGTGAGCGCCTCCGACTCTGGTAAAGCATCTTCGCCAACTTCATTCACAATCTTCAGTGCCGACTTGCGGTACACCTTTTCGATTTGCTTCTTCAAGTTGCGAACGCCAGACTCTCGGCAGTACTTGTTGATCAACTCTACAATACCGTCTTTCTCGAGTACAACGTCGGCATCTTTGAGACCACTCATCTCTTTAGCCACTGGCGCTAGATATTTCTCTGCGATGGCAATCTTCTCATCCGCAACATAGCCAGACAACTCAATCACCTCCATGCGGTCGAGAAGTGGTTGAGGAATGGTGTCTGCCATGTTGGCTGTGCAAACAAACAGAACCTTTGACAAATCCACGGGCACGTCTAGATAGTGGTCGAGGAAACTGTTGTTCTGTTCTGGGTCCAGAAGTTCTAGCAATGCAGCTGCGGGGTCGCCGTGATTGCTGTTCCGCCCGATTTTATCAATCTCATCGATCAAAACAAGCGGGTTCTCTGTTTGGCACTTCTTTAGCGCCTGGATGATACGGCCAGGTAACGCGCCCACGTAGGTTCTTCGGTGTCCTTTGATTTCTGCCACGTCATACATACCACCGACGCTGAATCGATAGTACTGGCGGTTCAGGGCTCTGGCAATAGATTTACCAATCGAAGTTTTGCCCACACCAGGAGGGCCAACGAAGCACAGGATCTTGCCTTCGACCGTGCCCCGAAGCTTGCCAACGGCAATGAACTCCAAAATCCTGTCCTTGACGTCTTTAAGTCCATAGTGATCCTCATCCAAGACATCGCGGGCGTGTTTGATGCCGAAGTTCTCCGCGCTGCTCAAGCCCCAAGGTAATTGGGTCAGCCAGTCAAGGTAGTTCCGGGTTACATTGAACTCTGACCCACTGGGCTCAAGACCAGAGAGCTTACTCATTTCCTCCTCAAAGACCTTCCTCACAGGCTCAGGCATGGCGAGCTTATTGGCCTTTTCGTTGAACTTCTCGATCAGCTTATCCTTGCCATCAGATTCAATGCCAAGCTCGCGTTTGATGCCCTTCATCTGCTCCATAAGAATGAACTCGCGATGCTTCTTGGACACCCTTGCGTTGACGTCGTCAGAAACCTTCTTTTGCAGTTCGGCACTCATGAGCTCCTTCTTGAGTACTTCCAGGGATTTGCTCAGTCGCTTTTCAACATCCATCTCCTCGAGCGCTGACTGCAGCTCGTGGGATTCGGCTTGCGCAACTGCAGCTGCAAAATCGGCCAGCTTGACAGGGTCTTCGCTAACATTCATGTTTGTGTGCACGGAGAAGGTCGACACGTGGTCGCGAAACAGGGGATTCAGCAGCGCAACGCCCTTGAACGTGTTGACGATCTCGTTGACAAGCACTTGGATCGTCTTGTTGGACTTGACATCAAAAGGTTCTTCGACAAGATTTTCGACATCGGCGATGCTGACCTTGCGATCTCTGAGAATGGTCATAGCTTCGTGTTCTTGCGATGCTTTTGCTTCATCACTGCTCTCCTCGAAACTCGCCACAACGTCTCCCTTAGCCTGGTCCGTTGTCACCTCTTTCACCGCGGCCTCATCCGGAGTGTTCTCGGCCATTGATACTTCCTCTACTGTGGCCATCTGGGCCTTCTCTCCACTCGGCGTCTTGAGCCCCGTCATCTTGATTCGACGATGGGGATAGAGAACGCACGTCATGGCGAAATTGTCTTCCGAGCCGACTGGGAACGCGCTGGTGACCTGGCAGAAGGTACCCACGTCGTAGACCTCGCTAGGATCGTCGATGACATCCTTGTCGGCGGCATCGTCCTTGAACATAAAGGCACCGATGTACGGCTGGCCTCGCTTGACCATGTCGGCGATTGCCTGTCCGACCTCCCTGTCTCGTATGGTGATGGCCTTGTAGAAGCCTGGGAAGAGCGGCCGCCTGGCGAGGGGAATGGCCATGACCTGTGGATAGACATCTGGAATTGCAGGCTTGACGAGTGACCGTTCAGAACCCTTGCGCTTCTTGCCACCGCCATCCCCACCAGACCCTGATGAGCCATCTCCTCCTGCTGCACTGCCCCGCCCAGACGTGGATTTTGGGGGGACTGGCTCAGATGCCTTGACCTTGGCCTCCACGCCCTCAGCCCCTTCGTGCTCCTTGAGCTTCTTAGACTCGTCTGTCTCCCCCTCTTTCGCCTCTTCCAGCGGCTCAGGCGGCGGCGCCTTGGGGTCTCGTTCTTTCCGCCTGCTCAGTGATGTGGAGAAGCTGCGAGAGGCGAACAGTGCGGCGGGCGGCGACGGACAGCGGAGAGCATGTCGAGTTACGCGGGACGCAGTGCATTGCGCGGGGAGAAAGCGCGACGAGGCGCGGGATGTGGCGAGCCTCGCACTGGAACACGAAGCCTGGCGAAGGGCAACCCGCCATGGTAAGTTTTGTCCGTGCAGCATGCTGGGGGGTATATATGGCAGGCGCGACTGTCGCAGGCTGTGATGCTTGACTGTGTGGAAAGAGGATAGACACAGCTGGGATTGATGAGGGCGCCTGCACTGCCTCGACCGGGTAGTAGGAAGTGCGATTGGCAGCCAGACGTGTGCGTCGTGAGCGTGTATATGCGGTTGCTGTGGCGGGCGGATTGCTCAGCAGCCATCGAGTCTCGACATCATCGAGAGCCCCAAGCTCCACGGGAGAACCT
Organism: Dothidotthia symphoricarpi CBS 119687; assembly: GCF_010015815.1. Classification (NCBI taxonomy): domain Eukaryota; kingdom Fungi; phylum Ascomycota; class Dothideomycetes; order Pleosporales; family Dothidotthiaceae; genus Dothidotthia; species Dothidotthia symphoricarpi. The sequence continues at coordinate 720,186 of NW_022985028.1, forward strand.
CGGCATGCGAGCATTGCCTCCGATGTCTTCTCCGACCTTCCATCCCTCCGTCCTGAACCATTCCAAGTCTCCTACCGCCTGACAAAGCACAAAAACGTCTCAACGACAAGAAACAACAATGTGCTCCGAGTCCATGTCTGTGCGTCAGCAAGTGCTATCTCTACTTTGAAAAGCGTATCATGTACAAGCAAAACTGGGTGGAGCCGCACCCGCATCTATCAATGAATATCCCGACTAATCAAACCCTCGAGTATCAGTTGGACAGCAGGGACGTGCGACTTGAGCACGATAGTGTTCACACGAACGTACATTCACCACGTCGGATACCGAAGTCCAGAAAGGGCACGTCGTGCCGCGTTGCGTCGCGTGCTTGCACACACGATGCGTATGAACGTACACTATCGATGCACGGACTTACGAGGCTAACCACCTTTCAAGTCGATGTTGTGATTTCGGTTATGGCCGCCCCTGGAATGAGTCTACAGGTCCATCCGGTTTGGCTACATAACGTTATTCATCATTGCGTTGCCGCATTTGGAAAGCCACGACAAGTCTCTCTACACCTGGTAAGTCTCCACAGCGTTATCTTAAGGAATAACGCTTCATGATTTGCAAGCCACAAAATTCCTGCGATCTCCTACTCCTATCTCAACGCTAGCGTAAGTTTAAAGCTTCTGGATCAATAGCCGCATGCTTAAATTATGCGGCGGACGCATTTGCGAAAATCTCATGCCGTCGGCTTATTGGCTCAGATCTTAGACTGAGCTGCAAGAAGTTAGAGATGAGACTTAGCAGGCGCTAGCCGCGGATCAGGCCAGTTGAGGCTCTACGCAAGAGCCAGAGTTTAAGCCGGACGGATGTGTCCGGTTCATGAGACATCACGGCGTTGTCTTAGATCTCCTTTTCTGGTACAATTGGTTGGTTACGCACAACCGTCACTGGGTGTTGTATCCACTTGAACCTCCATCTTAGTGTGCCATGAGGTCATACTGTACATCAATCTTAATTTCTAGTCAATTTTCAGTAGACTTATATTTCCCATTGCCACGCTATCTTGTCCATTTGCGAGTTTTGTCTTCGATTCGAATCACTCTTGCTCGAGAACGTGATGATGTCAACAACGGTCTCCCTGAATCAAGCAAAAGGTATAAGACACTGACGTTCTCAGGCGTCTAGGTACTTTGTTAATTAATCCTTCAACAGAGCATACACACGCAGCAGAAAGCTCGTCTTCCAGCACTGCCGAGTACCATCGTCGACCTTCGGAATGCAACACAGAGATACCCAACAAGGATGGCAAGGAGGTCGAACTTCATAGCTGGAATGGACCAGACGATCCCGACAATCCGTACGGCTCAACAGTTACTTTTGTGATAATTGACTTATCCAGGACAGATTCAATTGGTCTCCTACCCACAAGTGGCTGATCACCATCACTGTCTGCATCATAACCCTCTTGACAGGGCTGCCAGCCGGCTCGTACGGTTCTGGAAATGATTACATGGCTGCTACGTTCAATGTTCAAAATGAGCCGTTTCCTAACCTTGCTTGGGCAACTTGTAGTTGGAACCTGGGAGCTGCGATATTTCCCCTTGTCTTCGTGCCGCTTACGGAATCCTCTGGTCGCATGCCCGGCTACTTTGTGCGTATAGCCTGCTACTACTTTCAACGACCCGCTGATACTGAGCAAGGTTGCCTATATCGTACTTGAGCTTTCCCTTTTCGGTTCAGCTTTTGCAGAGAACTTTGCAACCATAGTTGTGACACGAATCATTGGCGGCGGAGCATCTTCAGTCGCAGGCAACATAGCCGGAGGCAGCATTAGTGATATTTGGAAAGGGCACCAAGCGCGGAGTTTGCCTATGGCGCTTTATGGGTTTACAGGCGTAGCCGGGATCGCTCTTGGTCCGTTTATCGGCAGTGCTGTTGTTCAGATCCACAAGCCCAACAGTGGTTTGCAGGCGCCGTGGCGATGGTATGTTCCATTACTAGGAAGACTTCTCTTGCTAACGTGGTCTAGGATTTACTATGTCCAGATAATTTTCAATGCGGTGTTGATTCCCATATTCTACATCATTCTTAAGGAAACACGTGGGGATGTGATTCTCGAAAAACGCGCCAAGAAGCTTCGCAAGGAATCAAGCCGACAAATCTACGCAGAGTCCGAATTCGACAAGCCATCGATTGCAGAGCTACTGAAAACTTCGTTTATGAGACCTACAAAGATGCTGCTTACTGAACCCGTGGTTATGTGTTTCACCCTATGGATCAGTTTCGCTTGGGGAATTCTCTATATCTTCTTTTCTTCCGTGGTCCAAACGTTTGGCGATAGCTACGGCTGGAACGATATGCAGACTGGACTCGTACAGCTTGCTATTACCATAGGTGCTCTGATCGGTGCTCTATTCAATCCGCTGCAGGATTGGCTATATCTGCGCACAGCCTCCAAGAATACTGAAATGCCTGGCAAGCCGATCCCAGAAGCTCGACTGTACACTAGCATTCCCGGATCGCTACTCTTCACAGCCGGACTGTTTATGTATGGCTGGAGTTCAAGACCAGAAGTACACTGGATTGTACCTGCGAGTGGAATTTGTATTGCTGGTGTGGGTCTCTTCTCGATCTACATGGGGGTAGTCAACTACCTCACCGATGCTTACGAGAAATACGCTGGTTCCGCGCTCTCAGCGGCCTCGCTTGGCCGGAATGCCTTTGGCGCATTCCTGCCGTTTGCCTCGTATTCCATGTTCAACAATCTCGGCTACGGCTGGGCTGGTAGCTTGCTTGGTTTTATAGGGCTCGCACTTAGTGCGGTTCCTGTTGTGCTGTTAATCAAGGGTCGGCAAATTCGAGCAAGGAGTCCTTTTATGTTAGACTCTACCTTTGATCGTGCGGAGGCTAGGGAAAAGACTCAGGAACAGAGAGAGGTTTGAAGCTGCAAAATAGCGATATCTTGTTCTAACATTATAAGACTGTAATATCCCATGGTCCGCTGGAATAAACCCGCGGACTTGGCCAATAGATCGTGTGGGACAGGTCTAAAAAACATCAAAATCAAAGCTTTGCACTGAAAGAACCCGAACCTGGGACATAACACCAACTTGCTAACGGGTTCAAACTGGCTAATAGCGGGTCCAAGATTAGCGAATTTATTGCAGCGGACTAGGGGATGAGTACAGAAGTAATAATTCTTGTTTTTATTTGTGCTACACGTTTTTATCTTTGAATTTTGAATTATAAAATTTCTAGAAGAGCAGTACTAAAGCTACACTAATTATAACAGATTAATAATTAAAAAAGAAAAAGCAACAGAGTACGTATTAGTATTACCAAAGAATCTAATACAGAAGAAATCTATAACACTAAAATAATAAGCTAAACAAAGAGTAACTTAACTAAAATTTAAAAGATTATTTCTTAATACATTAGGTATTATAGTATCTAACTTCCTTACTAAATTTCAAGTATATTTTACTTATAGTATAGGAAAATAGTACTAAAGAAAGTAGACTTAAGTAGTATCCTTTCTAAACTACTGTTTTATAATTAATTAGATAGATAGTAACTTACTTAATTATAAAAAAAGAAGAAATATATTAAATTTACTATAAAAGATTATTTATACTATTATTTCTTATTTTATATTGCTTTAAAGAAATGTTAATTTTATTAGAAGTTATTATTAAATCTAATATCTTAACTATTCTAACTATATATAAGTTTTAATAAGCCTTTTAGATTAGCTCTCTACTAAAGTTTAAAATAAGTCTATAGATTAAACTAATTTTATAAGCCTAATTAAGTAATATATATTCTGTAAAAGGCTAGGCCTAGTAAAACCTTAGTAAGTAAAGCCTTAGAGCTTAGTAGGCCTAACTACTAATACCTAAACTACTACTTATTATTCTAAAATTCTACTTTATCTTTACATAATATTTTAGTAGATAAATATATTATAATAAGAATCTAATTTATTAACTTAGTATAAAAGCTAATACCTAGCCGCTTTTTATATAGTAAATATTAGTATAAGTATATAGTAATAGTAATAATAAGCTAATTTATATTTTATTTTTAAATAACTAGCTGCTTTATATACTAATATAAATATAAATTATAAGAGCTTAGGTAGTAATTAATTTTTAACTTAGCTCTTTATAATTAACTATAGTTAAGTTAAGGAAATTCTTTAATTAACTAGTAAAACTAAACTTATATTAATATAGCTAGAAAAAACGCGTAAGTAATAATAGTCTATATAAAAAGCTAATATTTAAATTTTTCTTATACCTTAAGAGTTTTATCTATCTATCTTATCTTTCTTTTTAACTAAAGTTATAGCCTAATTAATAATATAATCCTACTAGTATAGCCTAGAAGTTTCTCTACTATATCTTATAGTAAATTATTAAATAAAGAATTAATATAAGTATTAACTAATACTAGTATAGTAATTTAGATATTCCTAATAAGATCTCTAAAGACCTAGTTAAGTATTAAAAAAAAAAAAAATTTTTACTTAGTATAATAGTAGAACTCTTTATATAAAGATAAAAAACATTTTAGAATATTTTAAGCTTAATAAAAGACTTAAGGTCTAGCTATATAAAGTAAAACTCTAGCTTTTCTCTATAGAAGTTTATAGAAATAATAAAGCTTTCTTTAAGACCTAGCTTTTTTAACTATTTAAGATTACTACTAAGTACTATAATAATACTACTCTAACTAAATATAGAAGCTACTTTAAGTAAGCTTTTATAGATCCTAGATATAGTACCTAAGTAAAAAAGTATTAAAGTAGTAATCTAGAAAGTATAATACCTTATTATAGAAATTATAAATATAATAAAGAGTAAGCTAGAAGTAGTAGATATAGTAATAGTAATAGTAATAGTAATAGTAATAGGAAGTAAGAAGTTATAGCTAGGTTAAACCTTAGCTAAACAAAAACTAATAAACAATTAGAATACGTATTAAAATATATAATTATAAGATTACAATTTAATCTCTGTTTTATAGAAATCTAGAACTACTACTTATATACTAGTAATACATAGTATACTACTAGAATTACTATAAGTAAATAAAAACTAGTACTCTAGATTTTAATAAATTTTTCTAATTAATTTAAAAAGGTATCTAGAAGAAACTCCTAAAAATTAAGAAAGTAAAAATTACTTAAAATAGCTAGTATAGTACTTTACACTTATAGTATATTCTATATTAAGTCTTATTATCTTTATAGTAAGGGAAGATTTAATAGATCGAGTAGATTATGTTAAAATTAAAAAATAGTATTTAAATAATAAGATATTCCTATATAATCTTTAGATAAAAAATTAGACTTTTTTGTTTTAAAAATATATATAAAGTACTAATATTATAAAGATAGAGAAGGATTTCTTCTTTAGCTAATAATAATCTTAATAATATAAAAATAGGTAGGCTGTAGAGAGTTTAGGCTAGTGTTACAGCTTATTCTATCTTATTTAATAGAGCTAATTAGAAATAAAGCTAGTAATTCTTTCTAAGAATATAGCATTAATAATACTTATAGTAGTAATAGTAGTAAGAAGTAAGAAAACTAAAGTATAGAAATCTTTAGTTACTATAATAAGATTGCAAATATAATAAAACCTATTAAATACTATAGTAACTTTATAAGACTAATCTATAGTAGAAATACTATAAATTAAATCTAAGTATCTAGACACTATTTTAGATTTTTAGAAAAGTAAGATAAGTATATAATTATTTTAAAGTAAATAGGTTTACTATATATTAGCTTCTTTATATAAAGAATAATACCTTTAATCCTTTATAGAGCTACTTTAGCCTTATATATAAGTCTACTAATTTACGGAAAGTAGTTTCTAGCCTTACTATAGTTTAAAACCTAGAGTTAGGTAAATCTTAAGTAATACTTAGGTACTTTAATACACGTCTAGCTTAGTAGGATTACTATTTAGTAAAAAAGAAATAGTATCCTAATTCTTTCTATATTATTATCTTAATAAACTATTGTATTGTTTCTCTAAATTTAACGTAGAGCTAATATTTACCTACTTTCTAAAGTTACTCTAATAGATACCTAGAAAATATTAATTTCTAAGCTATACTTTAGGCTAAGTTCTGCTATTCTATATAAAATATAAAACTATTAATACGTATACCTATACTAAGCTTATTAACTTAAAGTTTAAGTTATCTAGTCTATAGATTATAGGTAGTATAGAAGTTATAGTTTTTAAAACTCTTTTAAGTATAATTATTTAGTAAGTTACTAATTATAACTTAGGTTCTAATTTTACTTTGTGCTAATTTAAGATAAATAAAACTCTTTTTTTTTAAGTTCTTAACGTAACTATAATAGCTAGCTTAAGAAAATTCTATAGTATAATAGAGAATTTCTTAGTTTAAACTCTAAATAGATACTTTAAGTTTAATAGATAATCTTTAAAATTACTAAGCTTAACTAATTATATAATTTACTTAATTACTTTTTTCTAAGCTATATATATAGAAGGATCTAAAGTAAAAATATTCTAAAACTTAAATATAACAGAACTACTTATATATTATAGATTACTATACTTTAGGTTATATAAGTAAAAGTATTATATTGCTAGTAATCTTCTATATATAAATCTTAAGGATTTATTTATTTTTGGTTTCTTGTAAAATCTATAGTAACTTATAGCTATATTAATTATAGCTTATTTCTTTCTATAACTACTATCTACTTTTAAATATACTATCTCTACTACCCGTAACTTAAATTTTATATATCTAGTATATTATCTTATAAGTCTATATATTTTATATTTATAATAATTATTTTATAAATTATATAATAATATAAATTTAATATAGTAAAGTATGTAAGGGGCTAACTCTATAAGTAGTTACTAGTATAAATTAGATAAATTTACTAAGAATTTATAGTACTAGCTTTTCTTTACTTATAGTTCTTCTAGTAGTATACTAGCTATTTCTAGTAAGCTAGCTAAAGGTAGGTATTAGTAGTTAAGGTTACTAAGCTCTAAGGCTTTACTTACTAAGGTTCTACTAGGCCTAGCCTATTATATAAGCTCCCCCCTAGTAAAAATTATTTATATTTTTACCTTACTATAATATAACGTATTAACCTACTTCTATACGTAATTTTTACTATAGCTATACTAACTTTACTTACCTTAACTTCTACTTTATCTACTACTATAATAGTAGGTTTACCTAAGAAGCTTATATTATTTTTTAAGTTCTTCTCTATAGCTACTAGCTCTCTAAAGAAGCTTCTAGTAAGAAAGTAAACTTATTCTACTACTAAAAGTAATAAAAAGGCTTTACCTTTACTTATAAGTTTATTTAATCTATTAGAATTACTTTTTCTTTTACTAACTTCTTATTTTATTAGTTTTATACTATACTACTTACTTATCTATTACTACTAGTATTATTTCTACCTTTACTCTTACCTCTATTACTAAGAGCTACTAGCCTCTTTAGCTACCTATCTACTTAAGCTACACCTACTATCTTCTAGAAGATAAGAAGACCTATATCTTTAAAAAAAGTAAGTAGTCTTATAATTACTATTTTTAAAAGTAGTATACTACTTATTATAAAGTAAGTAATATTTATCTTTACTTAAGTACTACTAGTTAACTTTTAAGTAGGTTTCTAATTAGTTTAAAGCTAAAGTTATCTTTTTCTATAGTCTTCTTTCTATCTTCTTTAGTAACTTTACTATAAAGTTTATTACTTTATACTTTAATATATTAAGTTCTAGGCTTATTAAGGCCTAGTAAGAAGCTAAAAAGAAGTCTATTAGTTAGCCTAGGTATTAAGATAATAACTATAGTAATACTATTACTAAGTTACTTCTTTATACTATTATAGTTAAGCTTAGTAATATTTAGGCTATACTTAATTATTAGAGTAAGGCTATCTTAGTTCTAGTAAGTTTTCTTTCTAGTTTTACTATTTTTTTTAGCTAATTTTTATACTTTTTTAGGCTAAAACTACTAAAGGTTAAACTAAGTATTCTATTAATATTATTACTAAGCTTATTCTTCTTTCTTTTAAGCCTTAAAAGCTACTTATTTATAAGAATAATAGTAGTATTAGTAATTAGAATACTTTTAAGAATAATACTACTATTAGTAGTAAAAATAAGGTAATATAGTAGTAGTTTCTTAGGTTTTTCTTTTAGTATTCTAGTAAATACCTAGTATAGTATAGTATCTTAGGCCTATAAAGCTTTATTAGTAATACTCTAGCTACCTATAGGTAGTTAATTTTATACTTATTAACTAATTTTCTCCTTTTTCTTTTAGTAATATTTTAATTTTCTTAACTATTTATATTTTTAGCCTTAGTAAGAGTATCTATTAGTAAACTACCTATAGTTTTCTATAGTACTTATTACTAAAAATATTACTTTTTTTACCTCTACTTTACTATTACTAAGAGCTCTAGTATTATTATAGTTTATTAGGAGAACTCTTTTAGAAATTCTTTAGTAATTTATTAGTATTATTTTTTTTTTTTTTAAAAAAGGCTAATTAGCTATCTAGTACTTTAGCTTCTTTAAAGTTTTCTACTAGCTTTTTTAAAGTTATAGTATAGTTTTTTTATTTAACTAGGTATTATTTCTTATACTTTCTACTATGTTATTTCTAATCTTTACCTATAATATTTTTATTTTTTTAGTAGTTTTCTAGTTTTCTATTAATATTTTCTAATATACTCTTAGGTTAATAATTATTAGTATCTTATTCTACTTAAGGGTTTCTAAAGTAAAGCTATAGCCTATTTATATAAAATACTAGGTAAATACCTAGAAGAGTATTTAATCTTATAATATAAAAAGAAATTACTTTCTTTACTTAAAACTTTATATTTTTCTAGTTTAGTTTCTTACTTAGCTTACTATTAAAAAAGTATTTTTTATACTATAGCTATACTTAGTCCTCTTTTTATAGTTATAGTACCTCTTATTAATAGTAGTTAGCCTAGATTTTTTAAAGTTATTAGGCTTCTACTATTCTTACTTATATATAACCTAGTATTTTTATAAATTTTATAGTAAGTACTTTAGCTAACTTTTCTATATTATTAGGCCTTTAATATTATTATTTAATTGCCTATTTTATATTTTTCTATACTATATTTATATTATATCTATAATATAAAAAGAATAGGCTAATACTAGAAAATACTATATTTCTTTTCTTAATAGTAATTTAAGTAGTAGAATATATTAGTACCTAGTTATCTTAATTCTAATTAATATAGGCCTATAAGTAAGCTTTTATAGTACTATTTATTCTTTTAGTAGTATTATTAGTTTCTATATAGTAGCTAGTAAATACTTAGTAAGTAATACTAAATTTTTAATAAAAAGTTTTTTAAAAATCTCTAATAAACTAGCTACTATAGTTAGATATAATAGTATTTAGAAGCTAATAGTAAGCTATAACTCTTTTTATAAAAGCTCTTATTACTATTTAGGTATTTAGGTCTCTTAATAAGATAAGTATTATATCTTTACTTAGCCTATTTATAACTACTATAAGGTACTAGTACCTATTACTTATAGGTAAATTAATAACAAAGTCTATTAAAATTTCCTTCTATACTTTATTTAGAAGAAGAAGTAGTTTTAGTAGTCTTTTTTTTAGTTCTCTTTAAGGCTTAGTTCTTTTATATACAGTGGGGTAACACAAATAAAGATTAGAAAAAAAAGGCTATAGTTTTAAAGTTTAATAGCTTTTGTTCTAGAAGGCCTAATTTTATAAAAAGTAAAGTTTTAAAAAGCAGAGAAGCTGTTTATTAACGCTGTAGCTTAATATATATTACTTACTAAGCTGCATTAAAAACAGTAGGTTACTAAAAAAAGCTCTTTAAAAAGAGATAAATAGAAGCCTAGATAACTATTTTATCTAGGTAGAAAAATACTTAAAACTTAAATATCTTTTACTTATATATCTTTTTAAGATATACTAAGATTTTTAGTATTAGTTACCTTACCTAAAAAATTCAAATTTTACAAAATATAAAAAGTAGTTAAAATAGAATAATATAATAAGTAATAGCTAACTAGTACTTAGTATACTACCCTTTAGCGTCTATAACTGCCTTATAACGCCTAGGCATAGATAAGATATAGTTATCTATACTCTGTTGCAGGATTAAATCCTACTCCTTATGTATAGCCCTTTTAAAGGCCTCTACACTAGCCTTACTAGCTCCTACCCCTAAACTAGTACTTATTCTATTATCTAGTCTATCTTTTAATAAACTCTAGACATTTTTAATAGGTGCTAGATCTAGGCTATAAGGTAGATACTAATAAAGAGAAATTTTATTTCTTTTAAACTAAGCTATTATATTTAGCGTTTTATAAGTTTTAGCGTTATCTTGCTAAAACCTCTAGCCTAAATAGATATAAGTATAAAGAATTTTTTAAGAATTTAGAAAAAAATAAAAGAGTAGAAATAGAGGTAAAAAATAATAAAAAGGATAGAAATAAAGAATAATAAACTTACCTTTTTTAATAGCTAGTTTAACGTAGCGTATTAAAACCTTTCTTAGGTAGTCTTTATTTATATAAGACTTAGTTATAAAAGGTGTTTTAATAACCTCTAATTTAGAGCGTCTACCTATCCAAATTACACCCTAAACTTAGATAGAAATATCTTAGGCTATAAAAAAGTTAGTTTTAGAGCTATAAATACAAAAGTTAAATAGAAATAAAGAGAAAAAAAAGCTCTAAAATATAGCCTACTAGGAAAAATTTTAAACTTACTTATATTAGTTATATTAACTATTTAGTTACTAACTCTGTTATTTCCCTTCTTTCTATAGTATTCCTTCCTAGCACTATATCTACGCTAGATTACTAACTTATTAGAAAATACAATCTTATTAAGATTTATATTTTTAATGTTTTTATCCTGCTCTTTAGCTAGTAAAAGCCTCCTTTTAGCTTTTTTCTTATCTAATAAAGCTTTTTTAGAAGCAATATTAATAGAATATCCTTCTCTTTTAAAAAATCTTTATAAGGTTCTTTTATATATAAGAAGGTTATTTTTAACTAATACACTCTTATTTTTAACCTTAAAGTTATTTATTATAGCCCTAGTAATAACTCTTTCTTCTTTATTAGAGATCTTTAAAATTCTTCCTTATTTAACGCAGTTTAAGGTAGTATTATTAGAATTTTTTTTTGTTTATTCTAATAATAGCATTTAAAATACTACTAATAGGCTTTTCTAGCATTATAGCTATAGTAAAAGTAGAAGTTTTAGCTTTTAAAAGAAGCTTAACTTAGGATTTAAATTTTAAGAATTTTAGCTCTATTTTAAAAATATTACTAAGGGAATAGAAGTCTAGGATTTTTTTTCTAGAAGATATCTATTATATACTACTATTTTAGCGTGTTATTACGTAATTTTAGCTTACTAATCTACTACTACTAGATTTAAAGTTAGATTTAAAAATCTTTTAGTTAATAATTATATTATATAAATTTAGTAACGTAATACTTATTAAGCGTATTTCTAGAATATTAAAAAAAAACTTAACTCTATACGTCTAAAAAAAAGTTCTAGCTAATTAAAGTTTTAAGTTTTTTTTTAACTATTTTTAGACTAATCTAAAGCCTAGACGCTATAGTAAACAATTTAGGTATAATAATAAAAGATATTAATAAGAGAAATCTCTATAAGATTATCTACTTTTTTTTTTTATAGCTATTTTACTTATTTAGATATAAGGCCTTTAAAAAGAAGACTTTTATTTCTAATCTTTATTTGTGTCACCCCACTGTATATTATAGTTTTAGATAAATTACTTTATTATAAATAATATTTTTAGAAAGAAGTAGTTATAAGCTAGAATTATATAAGTATTTTTACAGCCTAGATAGCCTATAGCTAAAGATTAATAGGTTTTTAAAATAATTTTAATATATAGTTCTTTTAAACCTAGTACTTATTTTTACTCTTAGTAGTATAGAAATCCTCTTTTATTAATAGTATACTCTACTAATAAGACTTTTAAGTTTAGGTCTAGAGAGAACTTTTTTTAACCTTTTTTTATAGTCTTCTTTAGTCTTTTATATATTAAGTTATCTTTAGCTATAACTTTCTATATTCTTTTAAGCTTCTTTAAGCTATTATAAGCTAACGTAAAGTTAATAGTAATTTTTATAAGTATACTATTAGGTTTTAGTAAAGAGTTATTATTTACTATAGGTATATTATTAGGTTTCTAAGGCTATAAACTTTATATTTAGTAGTAGAATAAAATACTTACTTCTTTCTTCTTTTTAAGTTAGAGTTAGCTTCTTATATATAGCTTTAGAAGCTAGAATTCTCTTATTTTTATATACTTATTATTTTAGCTTATTAGTAGATCCTTCTTTTTCTAGAAGAGTATATTAGCTCTTCTATTAATCTTTTTTAGGTAATATATAAAGGTTAAATTAAATTAGCTAAGTATATTTAACTAGTATATATACCTCTTAGATAGCAGCCTTATAGTATAGAAATACTTTAGGTTTTTATAATCTATAATAATAGTAAACTTTAAGACTTATTAGAGTTTAATACTTTATTAATTAATATACTTTAAAACAGCTAATAGTTTCTTATTATATATAGTATAGTTTACCTTAGCTACTATATTCTTTACTAAGTAGTATACTACTATATAGAGTAGCCTATTCTTTCTAAATTTTAAGAAGACTTTACTTATTACTTACTTAAAAGTATTATATTCTATTACTATTTCTAGTTCTAAGTTAAAGTTAGCTAATACTAGCTTAAAAATAAAGGCGCTTTTAAGCTTAAAAAATACTATTTCTTAGAGTTCTTTCTATTAAAATACTACTTCTTTTTTAGTAAGTTTAGTTAGTAGGGTAAGAACTTCTAAGAATTCTTTAATAAACTATTAGTAAAAGTTAGTAAATTTTATAAAACCTTAAATACCTTTAATACTTTTTAGCTATTTCTAAGTATAGATTACTACTATCTTCTCTAGGTCTATCTAAATACTACTACCTACCTTTATTATAAACTTTAGGTACTTAGTCTTTTTAATACTAAAGTTATATTTATCTATATTTAGTTATAGGCCTACTACTCTAAGTTTCTAAATAATTACTTTAACTTAGCTTTTATAATCCTCTAATAATCTATTTAAGTAAATAAGTATATTATTTATATAGGCTAAGTAGTATATATCTAAGTCTTTTTAGAGTACCTAATTAATATATTATTAGAATATACTAGAAGTATTAGTAAAGCTAAATAAAGTAACTAGCTACTTATATAGCCTAAATTAGGTATAGAATACTATTTTCTATTTATCTCTCTCTACTACGTATATCTAGTAGAAGGCTTAGATAATATCTACCTTTATAAACTATTTTACTTTAGTAATTTAGAATAATATCTTATAAATAAGTAAAAGAAGATATTTATCTTTATATATAGTAGTATTTAAAGCTTAGTAGTTAATATAAAATTATAGCTCTTCTCTAGGTTTCTGTATAAATAGAATAGAAGTAGTAGCACTAAATTTACTTACTTAAATAAACTTATAGTCTAGGTATAATATAAGTTTCTTTTACAGTACTAGTAGTTCTCTTCTTAATATATTATATAGTAGCTTCTATAAAATTTCTACTAGCTTACTATTCTTCTCTATAATTTTAATAAAGTAGTTAATAGTAACTCCTTTTAATAGTATAAGCTTATTAGCCTTCTTTCTTAGAAAGGTTTTAAACTTACTTTATAAATAGCTTAGTAGCTTCTTTTAGAAGTTAACTATTTTCTTTTTCTTTAGCACTTTCTTAATATCTACTATAAAGGTAGAGTATAGTTAGATTTATTTATCTTTCTAAAATTATTTAGCCTAGGCTAAATATACCTACGTACTAATAGCCTTAGAGATTTCTATAAGTATTCTACCTTTTTAGCTCTATATCCTAGTCTAGCTACTATAAATAAATATAGATTTCTTTACTAGTACTAGCGTTACCTAGTATCTTTCTATCTAGAGTTTTTCTAAGATAAGGTTATACTCTTTATTTTCTTTTAGCTTATAGGCTTATATTTCTTTCTTATAGCTATCTATATCTATTTATATTTAGATAGCTACTTTTATCTAAGAGAACTTTTCTTTTATTTTAATAATAGGTTTCTATATAATTATAGTATACTTTAAATTATTATTTCTTATAAACTTAGAAGAGATAACTAAATAAGTTTAGTAGCTAGTATTAATTAAAGTAGATACTATAGCTATATTATTTATAATTATATAAATAGTTAATAGTTTTCTATCTAGCTAGTTCTACTAAAATAATAAGAACTACTCTTTTTTTTAATTTAGTTTCTTATACCCCTACTTATATTTATATATAGAGGTTTCTAGTTTTCTAAACTTACTATTTCTTTATCTAAGGACTTTTCTAGGTTATAGGTTACTATAAAGGTAGCTTAAGCTAGATAATTAGCTAGTACTAGAGAGTACTTATTAGTATAGTACCTAGGTTTTCTATAATATAAATATAGGTTTTTTTTCTTATAAAGAGAGTGCTCTTCTTTAGAGGCCTATTTAACTCTATTTTAAGTTCTACCTATTACCTTAATTACTTAACTAAAGTAAGCTTTTAAGAGTTTCTAATTTATAAGGTTATTTTAAAAAAAACCTTATATATAAGAAGGTAGACCTAATCTTAGCCTTAAAAAGATTTTCTTTAATAGTAATAACCTAAGTTACTAGTAACTAGATAGTCTAGTTACTTAGTACTTTTATAGATATTATTTAGTCTTATAGGTTAGGCTGTAGAGCACTAAAGTACCTTATTTTTAAGTTATTAGTATTACTTTTCTCTTTTACTTTAAAAGCTAGCCTTATAAATTCTATATTAAACTATTATAAAGAAAGCTTTCTTTACTTAAAGGTTTAAAGTTTCTACCTAGCCCTTTTAGTATATAAGTTATCTATAAATTATTTATTTAAAAATATTTATAGGCTTTTTATAGTACCTATTTTATTATAATTTATTTATAATAGAGTAATACTAGCTATAGGCCCTTTTAATTAGTTAAAGATATACCTAGAGCCTAATTCTAGTTCTTTAATATTACGTTCTAGCTTATAGTTTATCTAAGTTTAGAACTTTTAATAGTTCTTCTAGTTACTATTAAAGTAGTTAGAATTTAGTATTTTTAAGCTTTTTATATAGGTCCTAGTAGTTACTATAGAAAAGGTTAGTACTAAAACTATTCTTAGTCTACATACCTCTTCTTTAAATAATTAAACTTTCTATTTAAAAGAAGTAGATAGTAGTAGTATATTATTTTTAAGAAAGTTAATCTTCTAAGTTAGTATTTATAGTGCGTTATATAGTTCTTCTAAAGAGGACTGTTTATTAAATTCTTTAATTAGTTATTTTCTAGCTACTACTAATAATAGACTAGCTATTAAGATTAGTATATTTATAAACCTTATTATCTATTTTTTATCCTCTTAAAGACTCTAGGAAACTAGCTAAAGTTTTATTAAAACTTTCTATTTATCTAAGTTCTATCCTACTATAGTTTATAGGCGTATTTTAATTACTTTCTATATAAAGCCTATCTCTACTAGCTAGAAAGCTTTTACTTTTAGCTTAGTAACTATAGTATCTCTCTTAATAAATATACTACTAGTAGTTTCTAAGGTACTTTTAATACCTAGGGGTGTTTTTATAAGTAAATATAAATATAAGAAGCTAACCTTAAAGGTAGTTACTAGTATAAATTAAATAAATTTACTAAGAATTTATAGTACTAGCTTTTTTCTACTTATAGTTCTTCTAGTAGTATACTAGCTATTTCTAGTAGGCTAGCTAAGAGTAGGTATTAGCAGTTAGAGTTACTAAGCTTTAAGGCTTTACTTACTAAGGTTCTACTAGGCCTAGCCTATTATAAAGTAAGTCTTAAGTAATATAATATAGAAACTAATAGATAGTTATTTTTTAAAAGGAGATAATAATTAGGGTATTAGATAGTGTTTATAAAACTATTAGTAACTTCCTTATAACGCTAAGTATAGTTTTCTACTAAGTAGTATACTTAAGATCTATTAAAGCTTATAATAAGAGTCTTTTGTAATAAGTAAATATATTACTCTTAAACTACTAAGTATAAAGCTTATTAAGTTAGTAGAGCTAAGATTAAGAAAGACTTAACTAATTTAAATAATCTTATAAAAGAATATTTTAATTCGTTTATATCTCTAAGCTTAAGGCACTATAATATATAGTTTTCTTTAGCGTTATAGTGTTTTAATCTCTTACAGGTAAAGATAAATATATTACGTTACTTTTATACTATTTTAGATATACTATAATTACTTATTTATCTTAATTTTAGCGTATTTATACTTATTATAGAAGTAGATAGACGTAATACAGCTAAACTATAGTATAGTTACTTAAGATAGAAGCTAATCCCTAGCCTTTTTACACGTAGTAAATATTTTTAAGAGTATATAATAGTAGTATTATATATATATTTAGGATTACTAGTTAATTAACGTGTCTGTATTAGTATATTAAGCAGCTAGTAATTAAGAGACAGCTAATTAGTACTCTGTTACCTTTACTATATACTTCTACTAAAATTTACTATATAATAAGAGGCTAGGTAGTAGCTTCTATTCTAAGTTACTATATTAGATTCTTACTTTGTTATATCTATCTGCCTATACTATAAGCATAAATACGCTATAAACCTAAAATAATAGTAGTTTTATAAAGTAAGTTAGCTATCTCTTTGTAATAATCTATATAATAGACTAGTATAAACGTATATTAAATATTCTAAGTAGCTATAAGATAAAGCTTATTTAGTTATAAACCTAAGATTTTATTATAAACTATAGCTAAGTGTTAAAAGCTACTTTATTAACTAGTAGCTCTTTAAATAAAATAACTGTATTTTCTAAAAGTTTAAGTAATAAGTATTAATTTAAGTAAGACAGTATATTAATATCTTATCTCTAGAGGATATGTATTAATATGTTATTCTATAATTATTTTTTAGTTACGTAAGTATTTTAATTACTTATTAGTTCTTATTATTTATACTAATTAAAGTAGCTTAAGTTTTACTTATTTATAAGTTATTAGCCTTATACTTTATATACCTATTAAAATAACTTCTACTATTACTATTACTATATCTTATATAGTTACTAATTCTCCTACTACAAATAGAAGATATAGGTTTAATACCTACAAAATTACCTTAACTAATAACATTTTCTATTTATAAAACTTTAAAGTAATAAAACGTTACTTCTCTAGAAAATAGAGATTAATTTATTACGTTACTAATACGTTTTAGTTATATACGCGTTTTATTTACTTATTAGTTCTTATTATATTAGCTAAAGTTTATTTTAGTCTAAACCCTCTCCTTCTTATTACTTTTCTTATAACTATTACTTATACTACTAATTTAAAATAAGATTAGCTAGCTTTATTCTTATTTTTTATTAAGTCTATTATCTTATAGTAAAAGTTTACACCTTCTAAATTACTTTTATAAGTTATTTCTTTTAGGCAGTATACCTAACACCTAAAATAGCTTACTAAAAATTACTTTTATCTTAACTTAAAAATATATTATTCCGCTATATAGTAGTAAACCTACTTAGTTAAAAAGGCTATAAATATAAAAAACGCTTTAATAGCTTTAAAAATTATTAAAAATAAAAATAAAACCTTAACTTTATAAAGCTTTACTTTAAGATTCTTAATTAATTTAAAATACTACATAATTTTAAAATACTTAAGTAGAATATTACTAATATACTAAGTAAATCTTTTTATTTCTTTTTACTACCTAACTAGTTCTTTAGGAATCTTACTATTAATATTTAGAGTAATATACTAGTACTAGTAATTGCTTTGTCTAATATTTTAATAATTAGTTTACTAGAGGATATAGTGTAAAAACTTCTAGGCTATATAAATAGAGTAATATTACTAATTTAGTATAAGCTTAGTTATTAAGAAGGTAAAATAGATAGATATATAGACAAAGTATTTCAATCTAATATTTAAAGGTATAAATAGTATTTATATACTAGCTAACTTATATAAACTATTATTACTTATACTTTTTTTTCAAGATAGCTACTTAATATTACTAGCTAATTAAAAAGTTTATTTAACTTTAAAATAGCTTAAATATAATTTAAATTTATTAACTAAACTAGTCTTTAACTAGAACCTACTTAAGCTTTTAGATATATATCTATACGGGTCTATTAAGTAGCTAGTTCTTAAAAGATTACTAGTTAGTTTTCTATTACTATTACTATATAGTCTTACTAACTTCTACTATAGAAAAAGAGGCTAGCTAATAGCTTCTATATAAAGGTACTTTATTAAATTCTTAGTATATTATGTATATCTATTTAGACTTTTAGTATAGATATACTAAAAACCTAAAATTTTAAAAACCTTACTTAAATTAGCTTTTAATAAAGTATAAAGTAGTGTTATTAAACTTTTAATACAAAGATAGCTATATAAGAAAATTTAAATACTAATAAAACTTTAATAAGCTTTATATATTTATATACAAAATAGCTAAACTTTAGCTTTATAGAGCTTTACTTTAAAGTACTTATTAAAATTAGAGTACTACTTTATATTTCCTAATTTTTAGTAAAGGTACAAAGCTGTAATACTATAAAATACTTTTTTCTCTCTTTTACTATCTAGTTAAGTCTTTAGAAATCTTGCTATAAATAGCTAGAATATAATAAAAGTATTATAAATTATTTATAGCAATCTAGATTTAATTAGAATTTTATAATATATAGTACTAAAACATCTAAACTTTAGTAATTGTGTTATATTCTAGGTCTATAAAATTAATAATAGTAAAATAAGATTAGAACATAAAGTAAAAGAGAGGTTAAAAGACTTTAAAAAAGAAGAATTTTATATACTAACTTACTTTAATAAACATTTGTTATTTTAGATTATTTTAGATTTATAGCGTATTTATACTTAAACTAGAAGTAATTAAACACGATATAGAAAGAATCTAATATAGTAACTTAGTATAAAAGCTAATACCTAGTCTCGTTTATTAAAGTAAAACTTAATTAAACTATATTATAGTACTAAAAAAAAGCTAATTAATATAGTATCTTTTTATAATTAGCTACTTTATATATAAATATATAAATATATTTAAGAACCTAAGAAACTAATAGTTAAAGATTAGTTTATTAATAAACCTTATATTATATTATAAACTATAGCTAAGTTATAAACACTTTTAATAAACTAGTAAATCTAAATAAATATTAAGAGTAGCTGTAAAAACAAAATAGGTAATAAAAGTTTATATACGTAAGCTAGTATATAAATATCTTTTATACTTAAAATATTATAACTTAAATCTTTTATCTATCTATTTACTTAACTATTATCTTTTAAATTCTTTTATAAGTAAGACTATACTTAACTTATAACGAAATTGTAGTAGTATAGCATAAAGGTTCTTATACTACGTCTTATAATAAACTAATAATTAAACAGTTAAAGTAAGTAATTACTAGTACTAGTATAGTACTTTAGATATCTCTAGAAAAACTTGCAAAACCCTAGTTAAGTAGTAAAAGGAAATAAAGAAAATTACTTAGTATAATAGTAATATTTTCTACTTAAGTAATCTTAATATTAAGTAGAATATTATACATAATAAAAGGTATTAAGTAAGGCTTTATTTTAAGTTTATAGCGTATTTATGCTTATAGTATAGGCAGATAGACGCAATACAGTAAGAATTTAATATAGTAACTTAGTATAAAAGCTAATAACTAGCTTTTTTTTATATAGTAAAGATTAGTAGGAGTATATAGTAAAGGTAATAGAGAGCTAATTATCTGTTTCTTAATAACTAGCTACTTGATATACTAGTAAAGACGCGTAATAATAACTATTAAATAATTAAATTACGTGTATAAAAATATAATAATAAGATAACACATTAATTTTTATTCTCTAGGGTAAAGTAAAGCTTTATAAGGATAAAGTTTCTTTTCTTCTTATATAAGTTTATAAAGCTAATAAAGTTTTTTTTAATACTTAGCTTATTTAACTAAAAGGTATTACTACTAAGTAGTATAAATAAAACACAACTTTAACTATAAATAAAAGGTATTTTAAGTAAGCTTTTATAGACTCTATATATACTACCTAAAAAAGAAAACTTATAGAAGTAATTTAAAAGGTATAAAATCTTAATACAGAACTATAGAATAAGTATATAATTAGGATAAAGATAGAAAATAGGTAGTAGTAAGAATAATAGTTATAGTAATAGTAATAGAAAGTAAAGGTCTATTAACTTTTAACTAGGTTAAACTTTAGCTACTAAAGTTAATATAAATAATAAGAACTAATAAGTAATTAAGAACCGTGCGTAACTAAAAGATAAGAGTAACGTATTACATTAATCTTTGTTTCTTAGTAATAAACAATTATTACCTAAACCTCCTCTTTAGCTGCTAATTATAAAATAAAAACTACTAAGGAGTTAAAAAGTTCTAATAACTTACTTATAATTCGTAATATAACAAAAACCTTAAAACTAAAATAAACCTTATCTAATAGCAGCCTAAGATTTTAAAAATATATCTATACTAGTAATATAGATTAATAAATACTTAATAACAGTTAACATACCTTTTAAAACTATTAAGAAATGTTTATAATAATATTTACTGTTAGTAAAGAAGTTAAAATAATAGTTAACTAATAATATAACTTTATTAGTATAGTATAGAGCTTTCTATACTGCGTCTAATTATAAGATAATTATTTTAGGTTTATAGCGTAATTGTGCTTCTAGTATAAGCAGATAGATGTAATATAGTAAAAATCTAATATAGTAACTTAGTATAAAAGCTATTACCTAGCCCCTTTTTACATAGTAAATATTAGATAAAGTATATAGTAATAGTAATAAAGAGCTAAATAAATATTATCTCCTTAATAACTAGCGACTTATTATACTAGTATAGATATATATTTAAAAGCCTAGGTAGCTGTTAATTAAAGTTTAGCTTAGATATAAACCCTAGACTATATTATAAGATATAGCTAGGTTATTAAAACCTTTTAATTAACTAGTAATTTTTAATATATAACTAAAGTAGCTTTAGAAGGAGTATAGGTACGAATAGTTTATATAAATAAGCTAGTATCTAAATATATTACGTACCTTAAGAGTTAAGACTAGTTTTAATTTATTTATTTATTTTATTTATTTTATTTTATCTTTTTTTAAAACTAAGAATATACCTAACTAATAATAATAATTTTATTAGTATAGTTTAAGAGTTTCTATACTATATCTTAAAGTAAACATATTATTTAAAGATTAAAGTAAGTATTTCTAGTACTATTATAATACTTTAGATTTTTCTAGTAAAATCTTTAAAGACCTAATTAAGTAGTAAAAGAAAATAGAAGAAATTCCTAAATATAATAATATTATATTTTACTTAACTAATAAACATATTAAGCAGTACCTTATACTTAATAAAAGGCTTAAGGTAAAGCTTTATAAAGTTAAGATTTAGCTACTTTTTCTATAAATTTATAAAGCTAATAAGGCTTTTTTTAATACTTAGCTTTTTTCACTTAATTAGCTTACTATAAAGTAGTTAAGTAATATTACGTTAACTTTAAATAAAAGTATGTCTAAGTAATCTTTTATAAATTATAGTATTATAAATAGAAAATAAGATTAGTAGAGGTAATTAAGTAAGTATAGAACCTATATATACTGTTAGTAGTATAAGAAGTAATTTTTAGGCTAATAGTATTAGTAATAGTATTAGTAATAGTAATAGTAATAGTAATAGTAATAGTAATAGTAATAGTAATAGTAATAGTAATAGTGATAGTAATAGTAATAGTAATAGTAATAGTAATAGTAATAGTAATAGTACTAGTAATAGAAAGTAAAGGGTTATAATTAGGTTAAACCTTAGCTACTATAGTTAGTATAAATAACAATGCAAAATAACTAATTAAATTACTAATATAACTAAGATATAATAGTAATATAAAAAATTAATAATAATCTTTTTAGAAGAAGTATTCTATTAAGGAGAGATAACTATTTTATATCTTTACTAAATATATACTAAGTATTACTATTATATAAAGTATTACTTATAATTCTTTTATATTATTTAACTAGGTATCTTTATTCTATACTTAGGCTCTTAGTAACTTAGATCTTATTCTAAGATTAAGCTAATTATAATATATTATAGTACTAAATTTTAAGAATACTAAAACTAAAGCTCTATACTAAAGAATATATATATAGCTTTATTAATTTAGGTTTATTATTTTAGGTTTAAAGCGTATTTATACTTGTAGTAAAGGCAGATAGACATAATTTAGTATAAATCTAATATAGTAACTTAGTATAGAAGCTAATACCTAGCCCCTTATTATATAGAAAATATTAGTAAGAGTATATAGTAAAGGTAATAAAGAGCTTATTAGCTGTTTTTAAACAACTAGCAACTTAATATGTTAATATAAATATATATTTAAAAGCCTAGGTAGTTATTAGTTAAAGTTAAGTTTAGTTATAAACTTTAGTTTAGATTATAAACTATAACTAGGTTAAAAATACTCTTTAATTAATTAGTAATTTAAAGTTTCTAATAAGTAGCTTGAGTAGGAGTTTAAGTAATAATATTTTATATTAGTAAGTAGTATATAAATATTCTTTATACTTTAAGGCCTTTTAACCTATCTTTTATTTTCCTTTAATTTTATTTTATTATACAGTGGGGTAACATAAATAAAGAGTTAAAAAAAAAGTCTATCTTTTTAAACTTCTGTTAATACAGACCTATATATAATAAAAGAAAGCTTTTAAAATTTCTAAAAAGTATCTTTAAAGATAATTAGAAATCTATAGAAAAAATTAGTTATATATAAATTACTTATATTATAAGAATCTAGTAAAACTTAGTAAAGATTTTGAAGAGACTTTACTTTATAATATCTTTTTTTCTAACATTTAAAACTTTCTAAAAATTATATTAAGAAAAGAGATAACTTTAAGCTATTTACTACTAGTTTTTTATAATTTATTTCTTATCTAGAAAATAGGTTTTTAGTCTTTTAAATAGAAGAGTTTTTTAATAATTCTAGAAATATAAAGTTATATATATAAGAAAGTAAATATTCAAACTATTAGAATAGCTTACTTAAGATAGTATTAATAAGAAAAAAGCTATAACTTAGCTCTTTAAGTAATATAAATACTAATAGTATTTAAGAATCTTAATAATTAACTTTTATTAGAGAGAAATACGTAGATTTTACCTAAATATTAAGTTTTTAAGTAGACGTAAATTAAGATTAAGTAAAGCTATATTTATAAAACTTTAATATAGCTTGTAACTAATAAAGTTCTAAAGACTTAAGTAAGAAGATTATTAAATACTACTATATTAAAATAGCTTTTATTTTATAACTTTAAATAAATAATTACTTAACTAGGTAGCTAGACTTTAAAATCTAATTAGGAATAAAACTAAAGTATAAAAGTAAGAGCCTAAAAATTAAAAGTTTTTTATACGTAGATAAAAATGTATTTTAAGATTAAAGATTTACCTTCTTTTTACTTTAGGTTTAATATAGGTTTAAGAAAGAAGAGTAGTACTAGTAAAAAAAAAGTAAATTACAGAAAGGTAGGGTATCTAAATCTCTTTTAAATTAAGAGTTATTTATTTCTATATCTACCTAGATAGCAAAGATATTTAAGTTTAAAAAGATAGACTTTTCTTTTAACTTTTTATTTATGTTACCCTACTATAACTAAGATTATATACTTATAAGATTAAACTATTACTAAAGCTTAGATATTTTAGTACTATATTTTATAGTACTTTAGTAAGGTATAGATTACTATATATAATTCTTAATACTATTATACTACTTTAAATATCTATAGTAAGGTTTCTAAAGACCTAACTAGATAGTAAAAAAAGATAGAAGGTATTACTTAGTATAATAGTAATATATTTTATATAAAAGATCTAAATATTTAGTAGCACCTTAAGGTTAATAAAAGGCTTAAAATAAAGCTTTTTAAGGTTAGAACTTAGCTTTTTCTTATATAAGTTTATTAAGCTAATAAGGCTCTTTTTATTACTTAGCTTTTTTAACTTAACTAGCTTACTATTAAGTTGTTTAATATTACTTCTTTAAACTTAAGTAAGATCTACTTTAAGTAAGTATCTATAGATTTTAAGTATTATAAATAGAAAAAAGGTTTAGTAGTAGTAATTAAGTAGATATAGAACCTATATATACTGTTAATAGTATAAGGACAAGTAACTATTAGAGTAGTAGTAATAGTAATAGTAATAATAGTAATAGTTATAGTAATAGTAATAGGAAGTAGAGAGCTAATAACTTATAACTAGGTTAAACTTTAGCTACTATCCTATAGTCTACTAAAATAAACCTATAGATTTTAGCTAATAGGATTGTGTTATAGCGCTGCAGCCTAAGAATACATAAAATTAAAGCTTAGTACTAAAAAACACGTATATAAATTAAAACTTTTATATTTTTAAATCTAGGTTAGTAATATTAATTTAGGTTAAAATAATTATATTTCATATATATTTACTGCGCGAGCCTAAGCTAGTAGTAAATATTACTACTAATAAGCTAAGATTTAAGCTCCTTCTTATTTATATAAAGAGACTAATAGAAATAGTAAATTATTTTATTACACTTTAAATACCTAAATACTATCTTTTACAGTATCTTATTTTAAACTAATTTAAGATTTAAGCTTAAAATACCTTATAAAGGCGTTTTTTTTAGTAGCTTAGAAGCTAATTCTAGTATAAATTTATATAGTTAATACTTGTTTTAAGTATAGATTTTAATAAGTTTATAGCTAGTAGTTAGCATAAGAATAGCCTAGATTAGGTAATATTATTAGAAATGTATTTACTACTTTTATAAGGCCTTAAGCCTAACTATAAAATTAAGAAGAAATCTTTAGTAGGTACCTACAGATAAGACTAAACTAGGTAATTTCTTATTAATTAACTTATATAAGTTTATAAGTATAATATTAAGAAGGACTGTTAATAGGAGTCTTTAGGTTTAATAGTAAATCTGCTAGAGTAGGTAGTAACTCTAAAGTTAATTAAATTAATTTCTTACGTTTATAAACCTATTATTTAAATTAATTAGTACTAGGATATCTATATTCTTATAAATTATATTTTAAAAAGCTATGCGTATTTTAACTACTCTACCTTTTATTTAATTTAGCCTCTTTCTTAATCTAGTAACTATAGCTAGTAAATTATTAAATATTATACTAAATAGTACTATATTATTAATAAACTAAGCTATTATTCTAACTTTCTTACTTTCTAAAGTAATAACATATATAGTACCCTACTTAAGTTTATAATATTAAACCTTAAAGTTAAATAAGCTTTATTAATAAGCCTTTAACTAGGATATTAATAGTAGTTAAAAGTTTAGGCCTAAGTCCCTAACTACTCTAAGTCTTTTATATAGACTATATAGGTAGAGGTAATAGTAATTACGTTAGTACTAGCAGTATATTTTTCTAAGGCTAGCTGCGTTTTATAAAAGGCTAAGATAATATTATTAGTAAAGCTATAGCTTTACGTTCTATAAAAGGCTACTGTAATACTTAAAAAGAAAGATCTCCTATACTAATTTTACGTAAAGTCTTTTCTGTCTATATAATACCTAGTACTATAATCTTAGCGTAATATAACTCTTTAAGTAATAGTACTAATATAAATAAGTTATTTATAGAAATTATATACTTATTAGGCTTAACTAGTTAGGTATTAATGTTACTAGTAAAGTAGTTAAGAGTAAGGTAAAGTATAAAAGCTTTTATTAAGTAAAAGCTAAAGTCTATATATTAAAAGTTAATTTTATATAGGCTGTCTTTTTATTTTATACCTTTACTATAAAATAGCTAGTTTAATTAAATCCTAAAATCTCTAAGGTACTACGTTTTAAAACTTATTAAGTTAGACTTATAATTAATTATTATCTTTATTTTAGTATACCTATAGAAGTAAGCTATACTTTTATCTATAGCTTAATATTTCCTAGGACTCTAGTAGCGTTAGCTAATACAATAGATATACTTAAAAAACTCCTATACTTATTAAAATAGATATAGAAATAAGTTACTATTATTATAAAGATATATAATATAGAAGTACTAATTAATTTACTTAAACTAGATACAGCCTATAATCTTATATTAATAAAAGTAGACTACTTTAAAATATATATTAAAGTACTAATAATACTTAATTTATACGTTACAGTATATACCTATATAGATTTATATAGCTAGGTAACTAAAGATTTTATCTAGCTTTATACTATACTATGCATAAGTATACGCTAGAGTAGACTTAAGCTATTAGTAATAAGCGTTCTTATTAGTATAGTAGTAAATCTTAAAATTTTTAATATTAGTAAAGAATAGTTTAAAAAGCTTAATAGTTATTTAATTATAAGGCTTACTACTATAGTAAAGTAGGTATAGGCTGCCTTTATTATTAGGGTTACTAAGTATAAGTAGTTCTTATTCTAGCAGCTTATATTTAGGACAGCCCTAGAGGTATATAAGCAAAGGCTTCTACTATAATTTTTAAGAAATAGGTATATCTTTAGAAATAAGATTATTATTAGCGCAGCTGTATAGAGCTATAAAGAAAAGGTTATAAAACGTAGAGTAACAATATAATAATAGAGTAAGTTAGTATTAAGTTAATTAATAGTTTCTAAGTTTAAATTTATTATATTTGCTAAACGCTAACCTACTAATACTAAGCCCTGCTCTAATTAGCCTAATATTAGGCTAAAATCTGTAGGTTTATTTTAGTAGACGATAGAAAAGTTATTATAAATATATAATAAGAACTAATAAGCAATTAAAATACGTGCACAACTAAAGTATAATAGTAACTTAATATATTAATCTCTATCCTTAAAGGATATTTAGTATTATAACTTAATTTTATTAGTTATAAGCTAATATATTTATTTTAAGTAATAATAGTTAGATTTATATAGTTACTATAGCTATAATTCTTGTGTCTTATAAGTATTACTACTTAATTGCTTAGTATTAATTATCTTAGAATTCTTTTAAATACTTTAGCAAAGATAATAAGTAATCTTTTTAATTTCTAAATAGCTATAAACTATCTTTAAAGGCCTTAGAAATTAAATAAAGTTTAATTTAAAGCTTAGAACAACCTATAAAAGGGTTTTTAAAACTATATAATAACTATTTTAAGTATAAATCTTATAGGGCTACTAGCTACTAGTAGTATAGATCCTACTACGCTTATTAAATAGGTAAAGAATAAAAATAGTACTAATTTAGAGTTATTTATAAAAAAGAATTTACTACTTTCATAAGGCCTTAATATTAACTATAAGATAAAAAGAAAAGCTTTAATAAGCACTATATATATATTTAAATTATATATAAATAGCTTATAGAAGTTTACTAGTATAATATTAAAAAAATAATAAATAGTAGCTACTAGGTTTTTTAGTAAACTATTTAGAGTGTATAGTAACTTTAAGGTAATTAATTTTATAAATTATATTAATATACTTATGATATATATTAATAAGTACTAGAGTTTATAAATTTATCTAAACTAAGTTTTTAAATACTATACGCGTTTTAGCTACTTTAGTTTACGTTTTACCTAGTTTATTTCTTAGTTATATAATAGTTTCCTGTTAAGTACTAAATAATATAATAGATAGAATAATAATATTATTATACTAAGCTATTATTTTAATTTTTCTACTTTTTAAAGTATTAAAGTAGATAGTACTTTTATTAGTTTTTTTTTACTAAGATTTAATACTAATAAGCTAAGCCAAATGTTCTTTAGCTAGGTAATTAATAATAGTTACTAAAGTAGTTAGGGGCAAGATTAGCTCCTAACTAAACTTAATAAATAGTAAAGTTTCTTTTAAACTATTTTAAGGCTTCTAGGTTAATAAAGGTATTAGTAATAGTAGTCTATACTCTTAAGGCTAGCTATACTTCTTAGGTAGCTAGAATTAAATTATTAGGTAAGCTATTACTTTATATTTTATTAAAAATAGTAGTAATAGCCAAGATACTAAAAAAAAAATAGTTTCTTATACTAATTTTATTATTTTAGGTTTACAGCATATTTTTATGTTTAGTATAAGTAGATAGAAATAATATAGTAAAAATCTTATATAGTAACTTAGTATAGAATCTATTACATAGCCCCTTTTGTTCTAGTAAAATTTAGTTAAAGTATATAGTAATAGTAATAGAAAGCTAATAATATTTGTTTAATAACTAGGTACTTAAGATACTAGTATAAATATATATTTTAATACTTAGGCAGCTATTAGTTAAAGTTTTGTTTAGCTATAAACTTAAGATTATATTATAACCTATAGCTAAGTTATAAAAACTCTTTAACTAACTAGTAATTTTAAGTATATAACTAAAGTAGCTTAAAAGAGTTATTAGTAATAATAGTTTATATAGAGAAGCTAGTATATAAGTATCTTATATACTTTAAGAGTTAAGATTTAAATACTTTATTTATTTACTTATTTATTCTACCCTTTTTTATTTTATCTCCTTTTTTAACTAAGACTATACCTAACTAATAATATTATTATAGTAGTATAGCCTAGATATTCTTATACTATATCTTATAGTAGAATAATAATTAAAGAATTAAAGTAAGTAATTACTAGTACTAGTATAATACTTTAGATGTCTATAGTAAAATCTTTAAAGACCTAGTTAAGAAGTAAAAGAAAAAAAAGGAATTAATTAGTATAATAGTAATATATTCTACTTAAGTAACTTAGATAATAAGTAGTACCTTATACCTAAGAAAAGGCTTAGAGTAAAGCTTTATAAGGTAGAGGTTTTAGTCCTCCTTATATAAGTTAGTAAGGCTAATATAGCTTTTTTAAATTTTTAGCTTTTATAACTTAATTAGCTTACTACAAAGTAGTATAATAATATTACTCTAACTTTAAATAAAAGCCTCTTTATATAAGCTTTTATAAGTTTCAAGAAATTTAATTAGATTATAATACTAGTAAAGGTAATTAAGTAGGTATAGAACCTATATATACTCTTAGCAGTATAAGAACTAATAACTATTAAGGTAATAGTAATAGTAATAGCAGTAGTAATAGTAATAGTAATAGTAATAGTATAAAGAAGTAAAGGGCTAATAACTTATAACTAGGTTAAACTTATACTGCTATACTTAGTGTAAATATATAATTAGAACTAATAAGTAATAAAAAACGCGGAGGTAACTAATATAGAATAGTAACGTAATATATTAATCTCTATTCTTAAGGGATATAACGTATTATAAATACTAACCTAAAGAATTAATACTCTTAAAAATAGTAATTTACTACTACTTATTTAAACTAAGTAAAAGGTATAATAATTAGGAAAAGAGGTTTATTTAAAAAAAGTAGTTCTAGAACTAGCTATCTTTTTAAGACCTACTAAGACTTATTTATAAAATAATAAAATAATAAATCTCTACTACTTAAATAATAATAAGAAGGGCTATTAAAAGTTATAATCTTAAATAAGGTATAAGTTTTAAAAAAATATTAAAAAACTAATATTAAGACTAAGTTTTATATTTAACTAATTTAGGAGCCTTCCTACTAGTTTATCCTTATTATAAATAAATTATAATAAGAAAGGACTATAAAACGTATATAAACATTTTTAAATAAGTTTTTTTCTAATATCTTAGATACTAAAGGAGAAAGATAGAAGATCTAAACCTTTTAGTAAGATAAGATTTTATTATAATATTTCAATCTAAAGTCTATACGGCTAGCCTTTAGAGTAAAAGATAAAGTAATATAAATAATTAAAAAATTATATACTTTAGTATTTTATAGCTTAAACTTAAAAAACTAAATAAATTATATAGAAGTACTTTATCATTAAATAATCTAGTTATTAATTATTAAAGTAGTAAGTATATAAAAGTGTTTCTTTAAAGCTGTAATTAAGTTTTAATATTTATAAATAAGGCCCTTATAAAATAACTCTATTAACTAAAAGTAATTAGAAGCTTATTCTAATAAGCTAATAGAAATAAAATAATTTTATAAAAAGGCAAAATAGGCTATAAAAAATAAATTCCTATAATAGAAAAAAAAAATTTAATACCTATATTATAGAGAAGCTAAGTAATATACTACTAAGTACCTTTAAATACTAAATAACTTACTAGTAAGAGCTACTCAAGTAATAGTTTATACTTTAAGGAAGTTTTGTTATATATATATAATTAATTTAGATATAAGAAACCTTTATATATAGATATAAGTAAAAGTATCTCTAGAGGATAGAGATTAATATATTACGTTACTATTATATTTTTATATACGTATTTTAATTATTTTTTAGTCTTTATTATTTATACTAACTATAGCAGCTAAAGTTTAACCTAGTTATAAGCTTTTTATATTGTTAACCCTTTACTTTCTATTACTATTACTATAACTATTACTATTACTCTTACTATTACTATTACTACTTCTTTAAAATTAGCTAGCTTTATTCTTATTCTATGTTAATTATACAGCTTTATAGTAAGGTATTATACCTTCTAGATTACTACTATAATTCTCTTTTTCTAGGCAGTATACTTAGAATCTAGAAAAGCTTACTTAAAGTAGCTCTTATCCTTAGTTAAAGTAGTATTATTACGCTGCTTAGTAGTAAGCTTATTAAGTTAGAAAAGCTAGGCGTTAAAGAAAGTATAAGGGTACTATAAACAGGTAATTAAGATATAAGATAAATAGGTATTTATTAAGAGATTAGATAAATTCTTAGAGTGTAAGCCCTTAGCCTAAAGGTCTACTAAAGGTAGGCTAATAGGAGCTTAGATAGAAATACCTATAATAGAAAGCTATATTAGTTTTATAGACTTATATAAGGAGGAGCTAAACTCTAACTTTATAGAGCTATACTATTATTCATTTTAGGTTTATAGCGTATTTATACTTATAGATAGGCAGATAGACGTAATATAGTAAGAATTTAATATAGTAACTTAGTATAAAAGCTAATACCTAGCCCCTTTTTATATAGTAAATTCTAGTAGGAGTATATAGTAAAGGTAATAAAGAAATATTTATTAATTACTTAATTATAGCTCTATAAAAAAATTAGTAGGTAATTATAAATCCTATAAAGACTAATTTATAATATATTTTTTAAGAAGCTATTAGTATTCTTAAAAATACTCTTATTAAACTTTAACTTTAGGTTTATCTATATAAGTAAATCTAGTACTACTACTTTTATCTAATTTTTAAAAAAACCTAAAGAAAGAAAGAAATCTAATATAAACTACTAAGTATTATATAATATTATATAGAGTAATAAATATTTATTTTTAATTATTAATAATACTTTCTATTAATTATAAAAGTAAAAAGGATTCTAAAAGTAGATATAGAATAAGCCCTTTATTTTATAGATATAATAAGAGAAAATAAGTAAGAAAGAATATTCTATACCTAATTTAAGCTATTTAGATAGTTAGTTACTTTATTTAGCCTTATAAATATACTTAGTAGATTTTAATAATATTTTAATTAGGTACTTAAGAAACACCTTTTAATCTACTACTTAGCCTTAATAAAAAATATACTTAGTTAGTAAAATAAGTTATAAAAAGACTATTAGTACTATATTAAAGTAATTGTTTAAAAATATAAAAGAGAACCTCTATAGTATAATATAAAGAAATATTAGTAAGTATTAAAAGGACTAAGTACTTAGATTTTTAAAGTAAAGGTAAGTAATATTATCTTAATAAGTCTAAAGGGAATACTAGTAATCTAAATTTTAAAATTACTAAAAAGTATAAGAAATATTTTAAAGTATTATAGAACTTAGAACTTTTAAAAATAGTTTATTTTAAAATTTTAAAAGTTTTAAATCTTATTACTTAGCTCTTAAAAACATAACTAGTTTTCTAATTTAAGAAACTTAAAAAGATAGTATTTTTAAAGCTTAAGAGTATGTTTATCTTAAAGCTATAGTTAGCTTATTTTAACTTTAAATTTAAAAGAAAAATTAAATATAAGTCTTTTAAGTAGGTAACTAAAAAGCTTCTTTTTTATTTAAAAATAAAGAAATTTTTCTTAAGTAATAGCTTACTATATTATAGATTATAGTTTAGTATATATTAATAATACTATATATTTTAAAAGGTTTCTAGCTAATTTAAAGTATATTAACTAATTAATAGCTAAACTTTAGTAAGTTTTAAAGTTTACTTTTATTATAGACTATATAAACTTAATATATTTATATATTATAAGGTTACTATTAGAAAGATATAGATAATACTTTATATATACTTAGCTAATTTAATTTAACTTTTTAATCTACTTAGATAAAGTATTTAATTAAGTAGATATACTTTATTTTAATAAAGGAATTTACTTAAAAGTTAAAAAAAGAACTATTAAGAATAAAACAAATTTAACTTTTAAAACATAATATTAAAAACTATTATTAACTTAATTAAAAAAAAAGGAGGTTATTTATTCTATTACTAAATATAAACTATATAATTTAAGAAAACCTTATAGTATACTTATAATAAATAATAAGTTTTAGTAAAACTTTATATTTTACTTATAAAGACTAGTATAAATTATATATTAACTTATAATAGCTAAAAAGAACTTATAATTATATTAATAACTATAACTAAGATTAACCTAGTATATTAAAAAGTTAAGAAATCTAAATAAATAGGCTAAAAGAAGTTTTTACTATACCTAAACTTAAAAGACTTATTAGTAGATTATACTATTAATAAAGAGAAAATTTTATATTAATAGAAGTAGAAATAAGTTTTATCTTAAAAGAACTAAATACTAAAGTTATTTAAAAACTTAAAAACTTCTTAATAAAAGCATTTTAAGGTAGAATTTTTTTTTATAAAACTTATTTTTAAGTCTTCTTCTTATTAAGAATATTATTTTAATATTAGGTAGTCTTTCTAAAACTATAATATAGATATAAATAATAAACTTAGAAGAAAACTAAAGCTAGAACTACTAAAACTACTTTTCTTTTTATATAAAGTATAAAAATTTACTTTAATTAACTTTATTTTTAATCTTCTTTTATATAAATAATACTAATACTTTCTTTATATACTAAATAAGCTAAGTAAGAATATAAAACTTATTAAATTAATAATTTTAATTACCTAAATTATAATAACAGTTTAAAGAATTAGATAATTACTTTATATTTACTTCTACTTATTATAGTTTATTATTAGAAAAACTTATTAAATAAAAATCTTTATAAAAAACCCTTTAAAAAATTTAAGTATTATATACTAAGTATTTATAAGATACTACTTGTAAAATAATATTACGTCTAAGATAATAAAAATAACTAAAAAAGCCTACTTATAGGCCTATATTAAATAATAATTAAAAAACTTAGTATTAGTATACTTTACTACTTAAATTACTTTTAAATACAAAAGAATAGTATTTACTAATAATAGCTTATCTTTTATTATTATACTAATATTATATAGATATAGAATATAAAAATAGAGTCTAGGTATTCTAGTTATAATAGTAATAGCCTTATTATTTAAAATATTTAGATAAAGTACTTTATATAAAGTATATAAAAATAATAGATTTTATATAAGTTAAAATTATAGATACTTAGTAATTTCAAGATTATTATACTAACTTTTCTTAGTTAATAGAACTAGAACTTTAAAAAAAAAGACTAAGTTTAGTTATAAGATAAAAACTCCTTTTTAATAGTATACTAATTTAGAAATCAAGTTAAAAAAAAATAAAGTTCTAAGTAAAAAAATAATCTTCTTTTATATAGTAAAACTAAACTATTATTTTAGGTTTATAGTATATTTATACATCTAGTATAAGTAGATAGACGTAATATAGTTAAAATCCTATATAGTAACTTAGTTTAGAAGCTATTACCTAGCCCCTTTTTAAATAGTAAATAATAGTTAAAGTATATATTAATAGTAGTAGAGAGCTAATTTAAAATCTCTTTAATAACTAGCTACTTAATATACTTATATAGATATATATTTAAGAGCCTAGGTACTTATAAGTTAAAGCTTACTTTTATTATAATTTCTAGATAATATTATAAACACAGCTAAGTTATAAAAACTTATTTTTAAACTAGTAATCTTAAATATATAACTAAGGTAGCTAAAGAAAGAGTTAAAGTAAAAAGAAAATTATATAAATAAGCTAGTATATAAATATCCTACGTACCTTAGAGGTTAAAATTTAAAAACTTTATTTATTTATTTATTTATTTTAACTATCTTATCTTATCTTTCTTTCTAACTAATTTTATACCTAACTTATTATATAATTCTATTAGTTTAGTCTATAAGTTTTTATAGTATATTTTATAGTAAAAAAAAAAATTAAAAGATTAAAGTTAGTAAATACTAATAGTAGTATAGTACTTTAAATATCTCTAGTAAGTTTTTTAACACCTTAATTAGGTAGTTAAAGGAAAGAAAGGAAATACTTTATATAATACTAATAAATTCTACTTAAAATACCTAGATATTAAGTAGTATCTTATACTTAATAAGAGGCTTAAAGTAAAGATTTATAAAGTTAGGTTACAGCTTTTGTTATATAAGTTTATATAGCTAATAGAGCTTTATATATAATTTAGCTTCCTTAATTTAAATTAGCTTACTACTAAGTAATATTATAATATAACTCTAACTTTAAATAAAAGCAGCTTTAAGTAAGCTTATAGAAAACTTTAGAATTATTATTAGAAGATAAGATTAATAGAGGTAATTAGGTAGGTATAGAACCTATAAATACTGTTAGTAGAAGAAGGAGGAACTACTAAAGTAATACTAATAGTAATAGTAATAGTAATATTAATAGTTATAGTAATAGTACTAGAAAGCAGAGGGTTATAACTAGGTTAAACATTAGCTTATATATTAAAAACCAAGAAGTAATTAGAACGCATACGTAACTAGAAGATAATAGTAATATAATACTTTAATCTCTATACTCTAGAAGAAATAAATAATAATAAATTTACTATTCTAAATAGCTAGTCTAATACAGTATATTTAAAGTTAATCTTAAGTAGTCTATATTTAGGTATAACTTAGTTATTCTTTTAATATTATAGTATATTTATACTTACTTAGTTAGTAGATTATTATAACATAGTATAAGTATACTAGCGTAACTATATATAGAAGCTAATAGCTAGCCTATTTAAATATAGTAAATTTACAAAAGAGTATTTAGAATTATAATAAAAAAGTAACTAAACTATTTTTTACTAATAATATACCTTATATATTAGTATAGGTATATATATAAGAGCTTAGGTAGCTATTATTTATGGTTAAGTGTAGTTATAAATAATAGATTATATTATAACTTTTACTAGTTTATATAAACTCTCTACTTAACTAATAATATTAAAGCTATAATATAGGCAGCTTTAGTAAAAGTGTAGGTAATAATAGTTTTAATAAATTAGCTAGTATATAAAGATTATTTATACTTTTAGAATCTTAATTATTCTCTCTAATTATATATGTAATAATAATTATATCTATTTAAAGATATAACTTTAATAGTATAGCTTAGCTTTTTCTTTAAAGTATCTTATGTCTATAAAGACTTAGCTTAGTAGTAAAAAAATACTAAAGGTATTACTTTATAGAATAGTTATACTTTTTGCTAAAAAGTTAAGATATATTAGAATAAATTAACCTTAATTAAATTCTTATATAATAACTTTATATTGTATAAGTCTAGCTTTTTCTTATATAGGTTTATAGAAGTAATAAAGCTTTTTTTATTTCTTAGCTTATCTAACTTTATTACCTTACTACTAAGTAGTATAATAATACTACCTAAACTAAGAATAAAATCTACTATAAGTAAGCTCCTATAGGTTTTAATTTTCGTACCTAGATTTATAAAGTTATAGAAGTAATCTAGAAAAAATAAGACTGTACTACAAGACTTATATATCTAATATAAAATATAGATTAAGCTAGAGGTAATAGGAATAATTTTAGCAATAGTTATAGTAATTAAAATTGTAATAGAAAGTAAAGGGTAAATATCTTATAACTAGGTAAAACTTTAGTTTTATCCCACGCTCCGGTGAGATAAACCCGCGGATTTCGGCCCGGCTATTAACCAGTTAAATCGTGTCGGCAAGTCGGCATAACACCCTGCGCTAGAGTTTATTAGTGTAGAGGTTTAGTTTTGATGTTCCTTATACTTGTGCTACGCGATTCTATTGGCTGCAAAATCCGCGGGTTTATCTCACCGGAGCGTGGGATAGATACTGTAAATAATAAGAACTAGTAAACAATTAAAACGCGTAGGCAAAAAAAAGTATTAATATAGAAAATTAATCCCTATTATTAAGAGAATACTTAGTAATATTAGGTATTTTAATAACTTCTAATTTAGAGTATCTACTAATCTAGATTACTGTCTTGTCTTAAATTTATATCTTTAGAGCTATAAACAACGAATAGGGTTTTAAGCTATAAATATAAAAGTTTTATAAGATAAAATAAAAAAAAGAGTTTTAAATCTTAGCTTACTAGGAAAAACATTAAACGTACATATATTAGTTATACTAACTTCTTAGTTACCTACTTTGTTATTTTGCTTCGTTCTAGTATCCTTTTTTAGTAATATACCTCTGCTAGATTATTAACTTATTAGAAAATATACTTTAATTAAGATATATATATTTAGACTAATTATTTTGCTCTTTAGCTTTAAAGAGCTTTCTTGTAGCTTTGTTTTTATCTTATTACGCTTTCCTAGAAGTAAGTCTAATAGATTATCTCTCTTTATTAACATTTTTATGTAAAGTTTATATATATGTTAAAAGCTTATTTATTCCTTATATACTTTTTGTTCTTATCTTAAAGATAAATATCTTAGTATTATATTTTACTATTTTCTCTTTATTTAAGATCTTTAAAACTATTTATTATTTAAAATAGGATAATATAGTATAATTTTATTTTTCTTTATTTATTTTTATAACATTCGTTTAGATTCTACTTATAGGTACTTCTTAGTATTATAGCTCTTATTAAATAGAGGTTTTATAAATTTAGAGAAGCTTAATAAAGTAATTTAATTTCAAGAATCTTAGCCTTATATTTAAATATTAAAAAAGATTTAGAAGTCTATAATCTCTTTTTAAGAAAATATTCTTGAAATACTACTACTTTAGCACGTTATTATAGAACTTATACCTAGTAACTTACTATTACTAGATTTAAGGTAGAATTACAAAACTTCTAAGTTTAAGGATATCTTATTAAAACTTAGAAAAATAATAATAATTAAGTCTTTATTAAGTATATAAGAAATAGGTTAATTTAAAAAGTCTATAAACCTCTTCTAGCTAACTAAATTTACTACTTTTTTTTATTATATTATAAAACTAATCTATAGCCTAGACAGTATAATAGATTATTTAAGTATAGTAATTAAAAATTCTATTTAGATATATCCTTATAAGAGTAGTAAATTTTAAATTTTAGCCCTCTATTTTATCTTATAATTCTAGGTCTATAGCGTATTTATTTTTATAGTATAGGTAGATAGGTATAATATAGTAAAAATCTAATAGAGTAAGTTAGTATAGAAGCTAATAGCTAGCCTTTTGTTTATATAGTAAATATAGTTAAAAGTAAATAGTAAAGCTAATATTAAGCTACCTAGCTATATCTTTAAAAGATAGCTGTTTAATTTACTTATAAAAATATATATTTATAAGTTTTTATTAAAATAAGATTGTTATTTAGTATTAAGTAATAAACTTTAATTAAGTTAAAACAACCTTTTAAAAGTAGATAATTTTAAGTATATTACTAAGTAATAATAGTTAATAGAGATAAGTAAGTATATAAATTTCTTTAACACCCTAAAAGTTAAAAATTAAATACTTTGTTTATTTTACTTATTAATCTTATTCTATCTATCCTTACTAATACAGTTATACTTAAATAATAATCTTATTCCAGGTTTTAAGCGTATTAATGCCTCTAGTATAAGTTAATAGACGTAAAAAAGTTAAAATCTAATATAGTAATTTAGGATAGAAGCTATTACTTAGCCTATTAATATATAGTAAATATTATTTAAAGTAAATAGTAATAGTACTAAAGAGCTAATAAAAGTACTATTTCTTTACTAATTAGCTAGTAAATATACTAGTATAGATAGATATTTAAAAGCCTAGGCAGCTATTAGTTAAAGTTTAGTTTAGTTATAAATCTTTAATTTTATTATAAACTATAGCTAAGTTGTAAAAGCTCCTTAATTAACTAGTAATCTTTAATTTATTACTTAAAAAGCTTTAGAAAGTGTATAGGTAATAACAGCTTATATAAATAAGCAAGTATAAAAATAGCTTATTTACCTAAAAAGTTAAGACATAAATACTTTATCTATTTAACTATCTATTTTTTTAGCTTATCTTATTTTTCTTAATTACTAAGACTATACTAGAGTAATAATATTATTTCTATTATTTTAGGCTAGGAGTTTCTATGCTATATCTTAGAGTAATCTAATAATTAAAGAATTAAAGTAAGTAATTACAAGTACTAGTAGAATACTTTAGATATCTCTAGTAAGATCTCTAAGGACCTAGCTTAGTAGGAACAAGAAATAAAGGGTATTACTTAGTATAATAATAATACCTTCTACACTATAGATATAGATATTCTATAGTACTTTAGGCTTAATAAAAGACTTTAAGTATAGTTTTATAAAGGTAAAGTTAAATCTCTTTTAATATAAGCTTAGAAAACTAGTTAAGCATTTATTAATACTAAGCTTTTTAAATTAATAGTATTAGTACTAAGTAGTATAATAATACTATTCTAACTAAAGATATAAAGTACGTTAGGAAAAGTAGAGTTATAGAATCTATAGAATAGTCTTTATAACTATTCTAGGCAGTACCTAACAGTGCTTTACGTACGTTCTGTTATCCTAATACTATATAGACTACTTCTAGTTATCTCTAATAGTCCTATTACTCTTAACTAATTTATATTCTAGAAGTTCTCTTATATCTAGTTTTATACTTATTAAGGGCCTACCTACGTTACAGATTACAAAAGTTATTATTTAGGCTCTAGGTAGACTTTTTCTTAATAGTTTTATCTTTCTGTTTTATGCTAGACTTTTATACGCCTTCTAGCTCTCTTAGAAAGTATATTAAGGTATTTATTATATAATTAACTAGTGCTTAAATTAGCTCTATTCTAGCTAGCGTCTTATAGTATAATAAAAGGTATATATATATATATTACTTATATATATAGTTTAGGAGTTCTTTCTCTGTATAAATAAAAGCTTTATAATAATATTATAAGTTATTATAGTATTTAAGGTGTATAAAGTATATACTAGTTCTTTACTATATATAACTATCTAGCTATATACTATAACTTAACTACTACTATTATATTATTTAGAGAATAATAAATATAAATATAATTATAAAAAGTAGGTAGTAAAGCTTAATTCTATTAAGCTAAGATATATTACTAGAAATTTATATATATAAATATTTCTAAAGTAAATATTTAAATCTTATATATTGCGTTATAGGTCTTTTTAATATATATAGAATTAACTAAAGCCTTAACTCTCTACTAGCCTTATTTATTAGTAGATACTACTAGTACTTACTACTAAGGGTACGCTGCTTATAACTATAGTTAATCTATATTTACTTTCTCTTCTTACTTAACTAGTTCTTATATAAAACCTTCCTTACTTTCTTCTTTAATAATATTTCTTTTTATCTTTATCTTTATAACCTGCTTTTTAAAGATTTAGAGCTCTATATCTAACTCCTAGTTATAGAGTATAAGGCTAAGGCACATTCTAGATAGCTATCTAAGTTAGAAGATTTAGTATAAAAACTAATCTTAGATAGATTATAGAGTAAGCAGTTTTATAATTACTAAAGTGTTTACTTTTATAAATATAACTACCTTAGTAAAGGTAAGTATAGAAGTAACTATAATATAGTAGTTATTATACCTCTACTAGTACTTAATAATTAAAATGTTTTCCTTTATATTTCTACTAGGTAGGTAAACTATAGTATTACTACTATACTTCTACTAAAGAGCTAAGGTAAGAGTAGATATAATAATAAGTATAACTACCTATTAGTTTAGTTAGTAGATTTCTTTCTCTTATTAGTAGATTTCTTTCTTTAGTTATTAGATTCTTTTCTTTTATTAGTAAATTCCTTTCTCTAGTTAGTAAATTCTTTTCTCTAGTTAGTAGATTTTAGTATATAGCCTTATTATATAGTTTAATTTTACTAATTAATATAATTATTATAAACTAGAACTGTGTATCTTTAATAGTCTTTCTTTAGTATACTATAGATATTAGCTAGTAGGTAGTTATATAATTTTTATCTACTAATAAATTCTTAATACTCTTAGAGCTTACTATCTTCTAGGTCCTATATAATATAAACTACTTATAAATTTTAATAGTATACTATATAATTTTATCTATATTCTTATCTTTTATAGCCTAAGATATTTAAGCCTACTTCTTACTTAGCTTAGTTCTACTTATTAAATTCTACTACTTAACTATTTATATTCTGCTATATAAGATTATACTATCTTTAGATACTTTAAACTTCTTAGTAATCTTTAAAAAGATAGAGTTATAAAACTAGTATTATTATATTTTACTAGCTTCTAATAAAACTACCTCTTACTAGTTACTTATAAGCTAAGGTAAATTTCTAAGGCTAATAAGTATATAGTAGATTAAAGTAAGAGCCTCTACTATACTATTTTAAAATAGTATCCTAGATAAGGCCTATAATCTTTACTAGTACTTATAATTATAATATCTTATATACTAGTACATATTAAAGAAGAGTATTAATAGGTTCTTAGCTTTATAAAATTTGCTATAAACTATATACCTTAATATATTTTAGTTTCTAGAAGCTATATTCTTTTAGTATTATTAAAAGTAATTATAATAGTAGTTTTTCTTAAAAACTAGAAGATTTTAGACTTATACTTATAACTAAATATACTACCTTACAAAACAGTATATATAGACTAAGAAAACTCTTATAGATAATAGTAATAGGCAGTAATAAGTAGTTAGAAATATCTAATACCTAACTACCTACTACTACTAATAGGTCTTCTTCTACAAGATTATTATATAATTTACTATACAGTATATATAAATTTTAAAGTTTAAATTATCTCTATTTAAGCCTTCTTATATATTACTAATATTTATATTAACTATAGCTTTCTCTATCTTAGTATATATAAGACTCTTTATAAAAAGTAGTATTATAATTACTAAATATAGGCCTTTAGTAGAAGTAAAACTGTGTAGAAAATTTATAATTAGAGTCTACTTAGAATACTCTTTTAAATATTATAATAGCTTTTATCTACTATACCTCTATAAAAGTTACAGCTCTAGTAATAAGAGTTATTACTAATTAAAGTATTTAGCTAAGAAATATAATACTAGCTTTATAGTACTATCTAAACATAAACTCTAATCTTATTTTTAATAAATATAAGCAAAGATTCTTACTTCTTAGGTAATTATATATACTAGAAGTTAAGTCTTATCTAGAATTAATATTATTTTAAAAAAAAGTATAGCCTATAATAAGTAGTAATAAAAGGCGTTATATCTTACTAAAATAAGTAATATCTCTATAAATCTTTACTTTAAAGGTAGTAGAATAAAGGCAGTTTCTTTAAGCTTTAATATATAGATTCTAAAGAAGTTTACAGCGTTATTATAATCTATATTATAGTAGTACTCTAGATATTACCTAGCCTAATAGTTAATATACTTTCTTAAAGTCTATCTAAGTTATTAGAATTATAACTAGTTTATTACTATTAAGTACTTTAAATATACTATTAATTTAGAGCTTCTTACTTAATATCCTTCTCTATTAACTTAAGCTCCTACTTTATATCTATATCTATATTAATATTATCTTCTACTTCTAAGTTACTATTTACTTTATACTTTTCTATTAGGATTATAAAGCCTAGGTTATAGATATTAAGTAGCTTTCTATACTTATTAGATAGGTTTCTAATAAGTAGTAAAAAGCTTTTAAGTAGTAGAGAGCTTTTAGGTAACTATATTCTTTTAAGTAAAGAGAGTAGTTAATATACTTTCTTAGAAACTAGTTTAGTAAAAACCTCTTTACTTAAGCTATTAACTTATAGTACTTTTCTATAGGTATTCTCTTTTTAAGTAAAAAGTAAGGTCTTTTTTCTCTTCTTTTAGCTAGTTTTAGAGGATGTACCCTTTAGATATAGATAGTTAGATATAGTAATAAACAGCTGCTAACTATAGCGCTATTAATAATTACTCTTTTACTTCTAACCTATAAGCTTATATCTTCTACTAGCTGTACTATTAAAGTAGTCTTATAGTCTATAAAGACGTCTTTTATATAGTAGAACTATCTCTTTATAATCTATATTAAATTATAGTATTTATAGTTACTTTTAAATTAAAATAGCAGGTTCTAATAGTCTATATTATCTATATTACTACCTATATTAGTATCTTTATTAAAAAGGTTTCTGCTAAGATTTATATCTTTTAAATATATAAAGTTCTTAGGCTGTTATATAAGTATCTAATTATAACCCTAGGTATATAACAGTATTAAAGTAGCTCTTACTAGTAATTATTTAGGTAATATCTTATAATATTTTAAGTTAG
This sequence comes from Dothidotthia symphoricarpi CBS 119687, assembly GCF_010015815.1. Taxonomy (NCBI): domain Eukaryota; kingdom Fungi; phylum Ascomycota; class Dothideomycetes; order Pleosporales; family Dothidotthiaceae; genus Dothidotthia; species Dothidotthia symphoricarpi. Next base: position 763,258 of record NW_022985028.1, read on the forward strand.
GCAGTTAAAAATTATTAAGTTTAAAAACTTTTTAGTTAGTAAAGTCCTAAAACTATTATCTAAGTTAGTAGTAAAGTTAGAAAATTACTTATAGCAATATTAAAACTTCTAAGCAGTATACCTTAAAATCTTTTACTTTTACCTTTCTTCTAGGTAAGAAGCTAAGATAGTATTACAGCCTTATATAAGTTATTACTAAGTAGCAGTATAGAAGTCTATCTTACTTTTAATTAGTAAGTTATCTAGTATATCTCTTACTTTAGGTCTTCCTACTATATTATTTAAGTCCTTCTTTTTTATAATATAATTATAAATAGTACTAAAACTAAGCTACTTTAGTTTAACTTCCTTAGCTACCTTAACGCTTACCTTTTTACTTTTAAGAGCTAGTAATTAAGCTAATAACTTAAATAGTTCTAGGCTAGGTATATTAATCTGTATAGTAATTAAATCTATATATAGTAGAATTTAATAATTTTATAGAATATATATTAGTAGGAGTAGAAGAGTTAATAGGCAAGTACTATAATTATAGTTAGAGTTAGTAGTATTAAATAGTTACTATAGAATTAAATTATAAGTTATTTAAATTAGTAAGGCAGAATATACTTTAAATTACTAAGAAATTTTAAATTTTATTTAGAATTGTAGTTTACTTTTAAGTTAATATTTATACTTATATTCTTTTATAATAAATAATCTCTATATTATACTATATATAACCTAGGTCTATTCTTTTAGTAAGGCTAGTTCTATAAGCGTATATAGTATTATATTATTACTCTATTTCTTAAAAATTTTACTATAAAATATCTTCAACCTATTACTCTACTTCCTTCTCTCTTTAGAATTTTAAAAGTTTAGGTTTACCTATATATACTTTATAATATTATATATAACCTTATTCTATTAGGTTAAGGTAATACCTAGGCCTTCTAAAGCTTCTAATATATTTAATATATAGTTATTAGCTTTCTTTACTATATTACTATAATATCTATAATATTTTAGTAGTATTTAGTTAGTATAATAAAGGGCTTATCTAGCTAAAGATTTTTTACTTTTAGTTATACAGCTTTATAAAGTTAAGTTACTATAAGAAAAATAAAAAAGAAAGTATATTAGTAAATAAATTATATAGCTTAGTAAGGAAATAGGTAAATACTACTATTATCTCTATTATTATAGTAATTATCTCTAGTTTTGCTTAAAGAGGTATCTAGTATAGCTATAATAGGCTTATCTTAGTTATATACTAGCAGTATTTAAGAGAAAGTATCTACCTTATTCTAATTTATTAAGAGTACGTATATATATTATATATACAGTTAAGGTAATAGTAGCAGCTATTATATTATAAAGAATATAAAGTAATTAAAGTTCTTATAGTTAAAAGTTAGTAATTAGGTTATCTACTTATAGGCTATTAATATACTTTTACGTAAATAACTATACTTTTACGTAGATAACTGTACTTTCTACTATGGCCTAGTATACTCTATACCTATATATTATCTAGATAATTACTTAGAATTCTAGGTAACTTATACTAGTACTAATATATTATATACTTTATAACTTATAAGTTACTACTTTATAAGAATTAACACTAGAGGAAGTAACTTAAATATATAAGATAAGAACTTTTATAATTACTAAATATATACTATCTTCTTTCTAGCTTTAACTAAATTATATATTCTAGTATAGTACCTAATAGATTAAACGCTATATTAAGGCTATATTACTATAAGTAAACTTATTATAGGCAGCTTAAAAGATAACCTTATACTAATTAATAATAAAGAAGCCCTTACTTAACCTAAATATACTAGGCTAAAAAACAACACTATTAGAGTTATATCTAGTAGTAAAGAGTATAATAATTAGGTTCCTACTATAGTTAAGTAAGTACTTAGTAGTAGTGTTATTACTTAAGTAACCTACTATACTAGTATAATATAGAAAAAGAGTTATAAAGACTATATAGCTATACTTAATACTAGTTTAGAGATCTATAATAATATAGTAGTTATAATTTATAGCTAAGATACTATCTAGACTACATAAGGTACTAGAAGCAGAGATATTACAGTAGTATATATTAGATAGAAAGAAGTAAGTCCTAACTAGAATAGCTTAGAGTTACTGTTAGAAATATACTAAAGTTCTAAGAGTACTAGGTATTAGTAGTATAGCTATATCCAAACTAACTCTGTTAAGAGCTATAAGAGGACCTACTCTATTATTATTATAAGTAAATACGTAGTTAAGAAAGACTAGTTAGTAGCTATTAATATAGTTATTATATAAACTGTAATTAGTATTAATACTTAAAGTATAAGATTAAATTAGAGTTAGCTTATAAGGTAAGGTATATAAGATATATAGTAGATACTATTATATAAGAGGTAGTAGTAGAGTGTTCTATACCTATTACTATAAGTAGAGATATAATTAGAACTAGCGTAGGCGTAGAGGTAGGCAGTAACAGACTAGTTACTATTTAGGTAGAATATGGAGACTAGAGGTAGTAAAGGCAGTATTTAAAAAGCTTACAAATTAATTAGTATAAGAGAAATAAAATAAAATACTAGTAGTAAAGTATAGTAAATATAATATAAGAAAAATAGTAGTATAAAAAGTAAGATTATATATACCTATAAGCAGTATTTATTTAGGCTATTCTACTAGTCCTACTAACTATTATAAATTCTTCTTTAATATAAGAGGCCCTAGAGTTCTTAATTATTTATAAATAGACTAGTATTTATAGTAGTTTATAAATAATTATCTAGTTTACTATATTAATTATATATAACTAACTATACTATTTATGCTCTTATAAAATATATATATTATAAATTCCTATATTCTTATTTAATGCAAGGTACTGTATATAACTACTAGGACAGTTCTTAGTAATAGTTAGATATAGTTATTAGTAATAATTAACTTATATTAACTAGCTAGAATATTATAGTTATTAATATAGCTAAATAAGCTAGCTTTATATTATTATACACTTCTATAACACAGACTACTGTAGCAGTCTCTAAGATTTATATATTATACAGTGGGGTAACACAAATAAAAAGTTACTTTAAAAGTCTACTATTTTAAGAGCGTATATCTTAGTAAGTAATAGAGCTATAAATATAAAAAAAGAAGTTTTTAAAAGAGAAA